>NW_024544072.1:0-89085 GCF_018167655.1 Microtus oregoni | reverse complement strand
GCTCCATGCTCGGGGTGCTGGGTGCTCAGTGCTCTGGGTGCTGGGTGCTCAGTACTCAGGGTGTTGGGGTGCTCAGTACTCAGGGTGCTGGGTGCTCAGTGCTCAGGGTGCTGTGTGCTCAGTACTCAGGGTGCTGGGTGCTCAGTACTCAGGGTGCTGGGTGCTCAGTGCTCAGGGTGCTGGGTGCTCAGTACTCAGGGGTGCTGGGTGCTCAGTGCTCGGGTGTGCTGGGTGCTCAGTGCTCAGGGTGCTCAGTGCTCAGGGTGCTGGGTGCTCAGTGCTCGGTGTGCTCGGTGCTCAGGGTGCTGGGTGCTCAGTCCTCAGGGTGCTCAGTGCTCAGGGTGCTGGGTGCTCAGTGCTCGGGGTGCTCGGTGCTCAGTACTCAGGGTGCTGGGTGCTCAGTACTCATGGTGCTGGGTGCTCAGTACTCAGGGGGCTGGGTGCTCAGTGCTCAGGGTGCTGGGTGCTCAGTGCTCAGGGCGCTGGGTGCTCAGTGCTGGGGGGGGCTGGGTGCTCAGTGCTCGGGGTGCTGGGTGGTCAGTGCTCAGTGCTCAGGGTGCTGGGTGCTCAGTGCTCAGTGCTCAGGGTGCTGGGTGCTCAGTACTCAGGGTGCTGGGTGCTCAGTACTCAGGGTGCTGGGTGCTCAGTGATCAGGGTGCTGGGTGCTCAGTACTCTGGGTGTTGGGTGCTCAGTACTCAGGGTGCTGGGTGCTCAGTGCTCGGGGTGCTCGGTGCTCAGTACTCAAGGTGCTGGGTGCTCAGTGCTCAGGGTGCGGGGTGCTCAGTCCCTCGGGGTGCTCCGTGCTCAGTGCTCAGGGGGCTGGGTACTCAGTACTCAGGGTGCTCGGTGCTCAGTACTCAGTGTTCTCAGTGCTCAGGGTGCTGGGTGCTCAGTACTCAGGGTTCTCAGTGCTCAGTGTGCTCAGTGCTCAGTGCTCGGGGTGCTGGGTGCTCAGTGCTCGGGGCGCTGGGTGCTCAGTGCTCGGGGTGCTGGGTGCTCAGTACTCAGGGTGCTGTGTGCTCAGTGCTCAGTACTCAGCGTGCTGGGTGCTCAGTGCTCAGAGTGTTGGGTGCTCAGTACTCAGGGTGCTGGGTGCTCAGTGCTCAGTGCTCAGGGTGCTCAGTGCTCAGGGTGCTCAGTGCTCAGGGTGCTGGGTGCTCAGGGTGCTGGGTGCTCAGTGCTCGGGGTGCTGGGTTGCTCAGTGCTCAGTGCTCAGGGTGCTGGGTGCTCAGTGCTGAGTGCTCAGGGTGCTGGGTGTTCAGTACTCAGGGTGCTCGGTGCTCAGTGCTCAGGGTGCTGGGTGCTCAGTACTCAGGGTGCTGTGTGCTCAGTGCTCGGGGGTGCTGGGTGCTCAGTGCTCAGGGTGATTCAGTGCTCAGTACTCAGGGTGCTGGGTTCTCAGTGCTCTGGGTGCTGGGTGCTCAGTCCTCAGGGTGCTCAGTACTCAGGATGCTCTGTGCTCAGTGCTCAGTACTCAGGGTGCTCAGTACTCAGGGTGCTGGGTGCTCAGTGCTCGGGGTGCTGGGTGCTCAGTACTCAGGGTGCTGGGTGCTCAGTACTCGGGGTGCTGGGTGCTCAGTACTCAGGGTACTGGGTGCTCAGTGCTCGGGGTGCTGGGTGCTCACTGCTCAGAGTGATCGGTGCTCAGTGCTCAGGGTGCTGGGTGCTCAGTCCTCCGGGTGCTCAGTGCTCAGGGTGCTGGGTGCTCATTGCTCGGTGTGCTCGGTGCTCAGTACTCAGGGTGCTGACTGCTCAGTACTCAGGGTGCTGGGTGCTCAGTACTCAGGTTGCTGGTTGCTCAGTACTCATGGTGCTGGGTGCTCAGTGCTCAGGGTGCTGGGTGCTCAGTGCTCGGGGTGCTGGGTGCTCAGGGCTGTGGTGCTGGGTGCTCAGTGCTCAGGGTGCTGGGTGCTCAGTGCTCAGTGCTCAGGGTGCTGGTTGCTCAGTACTCAGGGTGCTGGGTGCTCTGTACTCAGGGTGCTGGGTGCTCAGTGCTCAGGGTGCTCTGTGCTCAGTACTCAGGGTGCTGGGTGCTCAGTGCTTGGGGTGCTGCGTGCTCAGTGCTCAGGGAGCTGGGTGCTCAGTGCTCAGGGTGCTGGGTGCTCAGTACTCAGGGTGCTGGGTGCTCAGTGCTCGTTGTGCTCGGTGCTCAGTACTCAAGGTGCTGGGTGCTCAGTGCTCAGGGTGCTGGGTGCTCAGTCCTCGGGGTGCTCCGTGCTCAGTGATCAGGGTGCTGGGTGCTCAGTACTCAGGGTGCTCGGTGCTCAGTACTCAGGGTGCTCAGTGCTCAGTACTCGGGGTGCTTGGTGCTCAGTACTCAGGGTGCTCAGTGCTCAGTACTCCGGGTGCTGGGTGCTCAGTGCTCAGGGTGCTCAGTGCTCAGTGCTCGCGGTGCTGGGTGCTCAGTGCTCGGGGCGCTGGGTGCTCAGTGCTCAGGGTGCTGGGTGCTCAGTACTCGGGGTGCTGGGTGCTCAGTACTCAGGGTGCTGGCTGCTCAGTGCTCAGTGTGCTGGGAGCTCAATAGTCTGGGTGTTGGGTGCTCAGTACTCAGGGTGCTGGGTGCTCCGTGCTCAGGGTGCTCTGTGCTCAGTGCTCAGGGTTCTGGGTGCTCAGTGCTTAGGGTGCTGGGTGCTCAGTACTCAGGGTGCTGGGTGCTGAGTGCTCGAGGTGCTCGGTGATCAGTACTCAAGGTGCTGGGTGCTCAGTGCTCAGGGTGCTGGGTGCTCAGTACTCGGGGTTCTCCGTGCTCATGGTGCTGGGTGCTCAGTGCTCAGGGTGCTTGGTGCTCAGTGCTCGGGGTGCTGGGTGCTGAGTGCTCAGGGTGCTGGGTGCTCAGTGCTCGGGGTGCTCTGTGCTCAGTGCTCAGGGTGCTGCGTGCTCAGTACTCAGGGTGCTGGGTGCTTAGTACTCAGGGTGCTCAGTGCTCAGTACACAGGGTGCTGGGTGCTCAGTGCTCGGGGTGCTGGGTGCTCAGTGCTCAGTACTCAGGGTGCTGGGTGCTCAGTGCTCAGGTTGCTGGGTGCTCAGTACTCAGCGTGCTGGGTGCTCAGTACTCAGGGTGCTGGGTGCTCAGTGCTCAGGGTGCTGGGTGCTCAGTGCTCAGGGTGCTGGGTGCTCAGTGATCGGGGTGCTGGGTGCTCAGTACTCAGGGTGCTCAGTGCTCGGTTAGCTCGGTGCTCAGTACTCAGGGTGCTGGGTGCTCAGTACTCAGTGCTCGGGGTCCTGGGTGCTCCATGCTCGGGGTGCTGGGTGCTCAGTGCTCTGGGTGCTGGGTGCTCAGTACTCAGGGTGCTGGGTGCTCAGTACTCAGGGTGCTGGGTGCTCAGTGCTCAGGGTGCTGTGTGCTCAGTACTCAGGGTGCTGGGTGCTCAGTACTCAGGGTGCTCGGTGCTCAGTACTCAGGGTGCTGGGTCCTCAGTGCTCAGGGTGCTGGGTACTCAGTACTCAGGGTGCTGGGTGCTCAGTACTCAGGGTGCTGGGTGCTCAGTGCTCAGGGTGCTGGGTGCTCAGTGCTCAGGGTGCTGGGTGCTCAGTACTCAGGGTGCTGGGTGCTCAGTGCTCAGGGTGATCGGTGCTCAGTACTCAGGGTGCTCAGTACTCAGGGTGCTGGGTGCTCAGTGCTCAGGGTGCTGGGTGCTCAGTACTCAGGGTGCTGGGTGCTCAGTGCTCGGGGTGCTGGGTGCTCAGTGCTCAGGGTGATCGGTGCTCAGTACTCAGGGTGCTAGGTGCTCAGTGCTCAGGGTGCTGGGTGCTCAGTCCTCAGGGTGCTCAGTGCTCAGGGTGCTGGGTGCTCAGTACTCATGGTGCTGGGTGCTCAGTACTCAGGGGGCTGGGTGCTCAGTGCTCAGTGTGCTGGGTGCTCAGTGCTCAGGGCGCTGGGTGCTCAGTGCTCGGGGTGCTGGGTGCTCAGTGCTCGGTGTGCTGGGTGGTCAGTGCTCAGTGCTCAAGGTGCTGGGTGCTCAGTGCTCAGTGCTCAGGGTGCTGGGTGCTCAGTACTCAGGGTGCTGGGTGCTCAGTACTCAGGGTGCTGGGTGCTCAGTTCTCAGGGTGCTGGGTGATCAGTACTCGGGGTGTTGGGTGCTCAGTACTCAGGGTGCTCAGTGCTCAGTACTCGGGGTGCTGGGTGCTCAGTGCTCAGTGTGCTCAGTGCTCAGTGCTCAGGGTGCTGGGTTCTCAACGCTCGGGGCGCTGGGTGCTCAGTGCTCGGGGTGCTGGGTGCTCTGTACTCAGGGTGCTGTGTGCTCAGTGCTCAGTACTCAGCGTGCTGGGTGCTCAGTGCTCAGAGTGTTGGGTGCTCAGTACTCAGGGTGCTGGGTGCTCAGTGCTCAGTGCTGAGGGTGCTCAGTGCTGAGGGTGCTCAGTGCTCAGGGTGCTGGGTGCTCAGGGTGCTGGGTGCTCAGTGCTCGGGGTGCTGGGTGCTCAGTTCTCAGTGCTCAGGGTGCTGTGTGCTCAGTGCTCAGTGCTCAGGGTGCTGGGTGTTCAGTACTCAGGGTGCTCGGTGCTCAGTGCTCAGGGTGCTAGGTGCTCAGTACTCAGGGTTCTGGGTGCTCAGTGCTCGGGGTGCTGGGTGCTCAGTACTCAGGGTGCTGGGTGCACAGTGCTAGGGGTGCTGGGTGCTCAGTGCTCGGGGTCTGGATGCTCAGTACTCAGGGTGCTGCATGCTCAGAACTCAGGGCGCTGGGTGCTCAGTGCTCACGGTGCTGGGTGCTCAGAGCTCTAGGTGCTGGGTGCTCAGTTCTCAGGGTGCTGGGTGCTCAGTGCTCAGGGTGCTGGGTGCTCAGTGCTCGGGGTGCTGGGTGCTGAGTGCTCAGGGTGCTGGGTGCTCAGTGCTCGGGGTGCTCAGTGCTCAGGGTCCTGGGTGCTCAGTACTCAGTGTGCGGGGTGCTTAGTACTCAGGGTGCACAGTGCTCAGTACACAGGGTGCTGGGTGCTCAGTGCTCGGGGTGCTGGGTGCTCAGTGCTCAGTACTCAGGGTGCTGGGTGCTCAGTGCTCGCGGTGCTGGGTGCTCAGTACTCAGCGTGCTGGGTGCTAAGTACTCAGGGTGCTGGGTGCTCAGTGTTCAGGGTGCTGGGTGCTCAGTGCTCAGGGTGCTGGGTGCTCAGTGATCGGGGTGCTGGGTGCTCAGTACTCAGGGTGCTCAGTGCTCGGGGAGCTCGGTGCTCAGTACTCAGGGTGCTGGGTGCTCAGTACTCAGTGCTCGGGGTCCTGGGTGCTCCGTGCTCGGGGAGCTGGGTGCTCAGTACTGGGGGTGCTCGGTGCTCAGTACTCAGGGTGCTGGGTGCTTAGTACTCCGGGTGCTGGGTGCTCAGTACTCAGGGTGCTCGGTGCTCAGTACTCAGGGTGCTGTGTGCTCAGTGCTCAGGGTGCTGGGTGCTAAGTACTCAGGGTGCTGGGTGCTCAGAGCTCAGGGTGCTGGTTGCTCAGTACTCAGAGTGCTCAGTACTCAGGGTGCTGGGTGCTCAGTGCTCAGGGTGCTGGGTGCTCAGTACTCAGGGTGCTGGGTGCTCAGTGCTCAGGGTGCTGGTTGCTCAGTACTCAGAGTGCTCAGTACTCAGGGTGCTGGGTGCTCAGTACTCAGGGTGCTCAGTACTCAGGGTGCTGGGAGCTCAGTGCTCGGGGTGCTGGGTGCTCAGTGCTCAGGGTGCTCAGTACTCAGGGTGCTGGGTGCTCAGTGCTTGGGGTGCTGGGTGCTCAGTGCTCAGGGTGCTGGGTGCTCAGTGCTCAGGGTGCAGGGTGCTAAGTACTCAGGGTGCTCGGTGCTCAGTACTCAGGGTGCTGGGTGCTCAGTGCTCAGGTTGCTGGGTGCTAAGTACTCAGTGTGCTGGGTGTTCAGTACTCAGGGTGCTGGGTGCTCAGTGCTCAGGGTGCTGGGTGCTCAGTACTCAGGGTGCTGGGTGCTCAGTGCTCAGGGTGCTGGGTGCTCAGTACTCAGGGTGCTCAGTACTCAGGGTGCTGGGTGGTCAGTACTCAGGGTGCTCAGTACTCAGGGTGCAGGGTGCTCAGTGCTCGGGTTGCTGGGTGCTCAGTACTCAGGGTGCTCAGTACCCGGGGTGCTGGGTGCTCAGTGCTCGGGGTGCAGGGTGCTCAGTACTCAGGGTGCTTGTTGCTCAGTGCTCAGGGTGCTGGGTGCTCAGTACTCAGGGTGCTGGGTGCTCAGTGCTCAGGGTGCTCGGTGCTCAGTACTCAGGGTGCTCAGTGCTCAGGGTGCTGGGTGCTCAGTGCTCGGGGTGCTCATTGCTCAGTACTCAGGGTGCTGAGTGCTCAGTACTCAGGGTTCTGGGTGCTCAGTACTCAGGTTGCTGGGTGCTCAGTGCTCGGGGTGCTGGGTGCTCAGTGCTCAGGGTCCTGGGTGCTCAGTACTCAGGGTGCTGGGTGCTCAGTACTCGGGGTGCTGGGTGCTCAGTACTCAGGGTGCTGGGTGCTAAGTACTCGGGTGCTGGTTGCTCAGTGCTCAGGGTGCTGGGTGCTCAGTGCTCAGGGTGCTGGGTGCTCAGTGCTCGGGGTGCTGGGTGCTCAGTACTCAGGGTACTGGGTGCTCAGTGCTCAGGGTGCTGGGTGCTCAGTGCTCGGGGTGCTGGGTGCTCAGTGCTCAGGGTGCTGGGTGCTCAGTACTCAGGGTGCTGGGAGCTCAGTGCTCAGGGTGATCGGTGCTCAGTACTCAGGGTGCTCAGTACTCAGGGTGCTGGTTGCTCAGTGCTCGGGGTGCTGGGTGCTCAGTACTCAGGGTGTTGGGTGCTCAGTGCTCTGGGTGCTGGGTGCTAAGTGCTCAGGGTGATCGGTGCTCAGTACTCAGGGTGCTGGGTGCTCAGGGCTCAGGGTGCTGGGTGATCAGTCCTCAGGGTGCTCAGTGCTCAGGGTGCTGGGTGCTCAGTGCTCGGGGTGCTCAGTACTCAGTACTCAGGGTGCTGAGTGCTCAGTACTCAGGGTGCTGGGTGGTCAGTGCTCGGGGTGCTGGGTACTCAGTGCTCAGGGTGCTGGGTGATCAGTGCTCAGGGTGCTGGGTGCTCAGTGCTCAGGGTGCTGGGTGCTCAGTGCTCGCGGTGCTGGGTGCACAGTGCTCAGGGTGCTGGGTGCTCAGTGCTCAGTGCTCTGGGTGCTGGTTGCTCAGTGCTCAGTGCTAAGGGTGCTGGTTGCTCAGTGCTCAGGGTGCTGGGTGCTCAGTACTCAGGGTGCTCAGTACTCAGGGTGCTGGGTGGTCAGTACTCAGGGTGCTCAGTACTCAGGGTGCAGGGTGCTCAGTGCTCGGGTTGCTGGGTGCTCAGTACTCAGGGTGCTCAGTACTCGGGGTGCTGGGTGCTCAGTGCTCGGGGTGCAGGGTGCTCAGTACTCAGGGTGCTTGTTGCTCAGTGCTCAGGGTGCTGGGTGCTCAGTACTCAGGGTGCTGGGTGCTCAGTGCTCAGGGTGCTGGGTGCTCAGTACTCAGGGTGCTCAGTGCTCAGGGTGCTGGGTGCTCAGTGCTCGGGGTGCTCATTGCTCAGTACTCAGGGTGCTGAGTGCTCAGTACTCAGGGTTCTGGGTGCTCAGTACTCAGGTTGCTGGGTGCTCAGTGCTCGGGGTGCTGGGTGCTCAGTGCTCAGGGTCCTGGGTGCTCAGTACTCAGGGTGCTGGGTGCTCAGTACTCGGGGTGCTGGGTGCTCAGTACTCAGGGTGCTGGGTGCTCAGTACTCAGGGTGCTGGGTGCTCAGTACTCGGGTGCTGGTTGCTCAGTGCTCAGGGTGCTGGGTGCTCAGTGCTCAGGGTGCTGGGTGCTCAGTGCTCGGGGTGCTGGGTGCTCAGTACTCAGGGTACTGGGTGCTCAGTGCTCAGGGTGCTGGGTGCTCAGTGCTCGGGGTGCTGGGTGCTCAGTGCTCAGGGTGCTGGGTGCTCAGTACTCAGGGTGCTGGGAGCTCAGTGCTCAGGGTGATCGGTGCTCAGTACTCAGGGTGCTCAGTACTCAGGGTGCTGGTTGCTCAGTGCTCGGGGTGCTGGGTGCTCAGTACTCAGGGTGTTGGGTGCTCAGTGCTCTGGGTGCTGGGTGCTAAGTGCTCAGGGTGATCGGTGCTCAGTACTCAGGGTGCTGGGTGCTCAGGGCTCAGGGTGCTGGGTGATCAGTCCTCAGGGTGCTCAGTGCTCAGGGTGCTGGGTGCTCAGTGCTCGGGGTGCTCAGTACTCAGTACTCAGGGTGCTGAGTGCTCAGTACTCAGGGTGCTGGGTGGTCAGTGCTCGGGGTGCTGGGTACTCAGTGCTCAGGGTGCTGGGTGATCAGTGCTCAGGGTGCTGGGTGCTCAGTGCTCAGGGTGCTGGGTGCTCAGTACTCGGGTGCTGGGTGCTCAGTGCTCAGGGTGCTGGGTGCTCATTGCTCAGTGTGCTGGGTGCTCAGTGCTCGGGGTGCTGGGTGCTCAGTGCTCAGTACTCAGGGTGCTGGGTGCTCAGTGCTCAGTACTCAGGGTGCTGGGTGCTCAGTGCTTAGGGTGCTGGGTGCTCAGTGCTCAGGGTGCTGGGTGCTCAGTGCTCGGGGTGCTGGGTGCTCAGTGCTCAGTACTCAGGGTGCTGGGTGCTCAGTGCTCGGGGTGCTGGGTGCCCAGTGCTCAGTACTCAGGGTGCTGGGTGCTCAGTGCTCGGGGTGCTGGGTGCTCAGTGCTCGGGGTGCTGGGTGCTCAGTACTCGGGGTGCTGGGTGCTCAGCACTCAGGGTGTTGGGTGCTCAGTACTCCGGGTGCTGGGTGCTCAGTTCTCGGGGTGCTCGGTGCTCAGTACTCAGTGATCAGGGTGCTGAGTGCTCAGTGCTCAGGGTGCTGGGTGTTCAGTACTCAGGGAGCTGGGTGCTCAGTACTCAGGGTGCTGGGTGCTCAGTGCTCAGGCTGCTGGGTGCTCAGTACTCGGGGTGCTCGGTGCCCAGTGCTCAGGGTGCTGGGTGCTCAGTACTCAGGGTGCTGGGTACTCAGTGCTCAGGGTGCTCGGTGCTCATTACTCGGGGTGCTGGGTGCTCATTCTCGGGGTGTTGGGTGCTCAGTGCTCGGGGTGCTGGGTGCTCAGTACTCAGGGTGCTGGGTCCTCAGTGCTCAGGGTGCTGGGTGCTCAGTACTCAGGGTGCTGGGTGCTCAGTGCTCAGGGTGCTGGGTGCTCAGTACTCAGGGTGCTGGGTGCTCAGTGCTCAGGGTGCTGGGTGCTCAGTGCTCAGGGTGCTGGGAGCTCAGTGCTCAGGGTGATCGGTGCTCAGTACTCAGGGTGCTCAGTGCTCAGGGTGCTTGGTGCTCAGTGCTCAGGGTGCTGGGTGCTCAGTCCTCAGGGTGCTTAGTGCTCAGGGTGCTGGGTGCTCAGTGCTCGGGGTGCTCGGTGCTCAGTACTCAGGGTGCTGAGTGCTCAGTACTCAGGGTGCTGGGTGCTCAGTACTCAGGGTGCTGGGTGCTCAGTGCTCAGGTTGCTGGGTGATCAGTGCTCAGGGTGCTGTGTGCTCAGTGCTCAGCGTGCTGGGTGCTCAGTGCTCGGGGTGCTGGGTGCTCAGTACTCAGGGTGCTGTGTGCTCAGTGCTCGGGGTGCTGGGTGCTCAGTACTCAGAGTGCTGGGTGCTCAGTGCTCAGGGTGCTGGGTGCTCAGTGCTCAGGGTGCTCGGTGCTTAGTACTCAGGTTGCTCGGTGCTCGGGGTGCTGGGTGCTCAGTGCTCGGGGTGCTGGGTGCTCAGTACTCAGGGTGCTGTGTGCTCAGTGCTCGGGGTGCTGGGTGCTCAGTACTCAGAGTGCTGGGTGCTCAGTGCTCAGGGTGCTGGGTGCTCAGTGCTCAGGGTGCTCGGTGCTTAGTACTCAGGGTGCTCGGTGCTCGGGGTGCTGGGTGCTCAGTGCTCGGGGTGCTGGGTGCTCAGTACTCAGGGTGCTGTGTGCTCAGTGCTCGGGGTGCTGGGTGCTCAGTACTCAGAGTGCTGGGTGCTCAGTGCTCAGGGTGCTGGGTGCTCAGTGCTCAGGGTGCTCGGTGCTTAGTACTCAGGGTGCTCGGTGCTCGGGGTGCTGGGTGTTCAGTGCTCAGGGTGCTGGGTGCTCAGTGCTCAGGGTGCTGGGTGCTCAGTGCTCAGGGTGCTGGGTGCACAGTACTCAGGGTGCTGGGTGCTCAGTGCTCGGGGTGCTGGGTGCTCAGTACTCAGGGTGCTGGGTGCTCAGTACTCGGGTGCTGGGTGCTCAGTACTCAGGGTGCTGGGTGCTCAGTGCTCGGGGTGCTGGGTGCTCAGTGCTCAGTACTCAGGGTGCTGGGTGCTCAGTGCTCGGGGTGCTGGGTGCTCAGTGCTCAGGGTGCTGGGTGCTCAGTGCTCGGGGTGCTGGGTGCTCAGTACTCAGGGTGCTGGGTGCTCAGTACTCGGGTGCTGGGTGCTCAGTGCTCAGGGTGCTGGGTGCTCAGTGCTCGGGGTGCTGGGTGCTCAGTGCTCAGGGTGCTGGGTGCTCAGTGCTCAGGGCGCTGGGTGCTCAGTGCTCAGTCCTCAGGGTGATGGGTGCACAGTGCTCAGGGTGCTGGGTGCTCAGTGCTCAGGGTGCTGGGTACTCAGTGCTCGGGGTGCTGGGTGCTCAGTACTCAGAGTGTTGGGTGCTCAGTACACATGGGGCTGGGTTCTCAGTGCTCGGGTTGCTGGGTGCTCAGTGCTCCGGGTGCTGGGTGCTCAGTGCTCGGGGTGCTGTTTGTTCAGTGCTCACGGTGCTGGGTGTTCAGTACTCAGGGTGCTGGGTGCTCAGTACTCAGGGTTCTCATTGCTCAGGTTGCTGGGTGCTCAGTACTCAGGGTGCTGGGTGCTCAGTACTCAGGGTGCTCAGTGCTCAGTACTCAGGGTGCTCAGTGCTCAGTACTCAGGGTGCTCGGTGCTCAGGGTGCTGGGTGCTCATTGCTCCGGGTGCTGGGTGCTCATTGCTCGCGGTGCTGCATGCTCAGTGCTCGGGGTGCTCGGTGCTCAGTACTCAGGGTGCTGGGTACTCAGTGCTCAGGGTGCTCGGTGCTCAGTACTCGGGGTGCTGGGTGCTCATTCTCGGGTTGCTTGGTGCTCAGTGCTCGGGGTGCTGGGTGCTCAGTACTCAGGGTGATGGGTGGTCAGTGCTCAGGGTGCTGGGTGCTCAGTACTCAGGGTGCTGGGTGCTCAGTGCTCAGGGTGCTGGGTGCTCAGTACTCAGGGTGCTGGGTGCTCAGTGCTCAGGTTGCTGAGTGCTCAGTACTCAGGGTGCTGGGAGCTCAGTGCTCAGGGTGATCGGTGCTCAGTACTCAGGGTGCTCAGTACTCAGGGTGCTGGGTGCTCAGTGCTCGGGGTGCTGGGTGCTCAGTATTCAGGGTGCTGGGTGCTCAGTGCTTTGGGTTCTGGGTGCTCAGTGCTCAGGGTGATCGGTGCTCAGTACTCAGGGTGCTGGGTGCTCAGTGCTCAGGGTGCTGGGTGCTCAGTCCTCAGGGTGCTTAGTGCTCAGGGTGCTGGGTGCTCAGTGCTCGGGGTGCTCGGTGCTCAGTACTCAGGGTGCTGAGTGCTCAGTACTCAGGGTGCTGGGTGCTCAGTACTCAGGGTGCTGGGTGCTCAGTGCTCAGGTTGCTGGGTGATCAGTGCTCAGGGTGCTGGGTGCTCAGTGCTCAGCGTGCTGGGTGCTCAGTGCTCGGGGTGCTGGGTGCTCAGTACTCAGGTTGCTGGGTGCTCAGTGCTTGGTGTGCTCGGTGCTCAGTACGTTGGGTGCTCACTACTCAGGGTGCTGGGTGCTCAGTGCTCGGGGTGATCCGTGCTCAGTACTCAGGTTGCTGGGTGCTCAGTTCTCGGGGTGCTCAGTGCTCAGTACGTTGGGTGCTCACTACTCAGGGTGCTGGGTGCTCAGTGCTCAGGGTGCTGGGTGCTCAGTGCTCAGGGTGCTTGGTGCTCAGTGCTCAGGGTGCTGGGTGCTCAGTACTCAGGTTGCTGGTTGCTCAGTACTCAGGGTGCTCAGTGCTCAGTACTCAGGGTGCTCAGTGCTCAGTACTCAGGGTGCTCAGTTCTCAGGGTGCTGGGTGCTCAATCCTCAGGGTGCTTTGTGCTCAGTGCTCAGGGTGCTCAGTGCTCAGTGCTCAGGGTGCTGGGTGCTCAGTGCTCAGGGTGCTGGGTGCTCAGTGCTCGGGGTGCTGGGTGCTCAGTGCTCAGTACTCAGGGTGCTGGGTGCTCAGTGCTCGGGGTGCTGGTTGCTCAGTGCTCAGGGTGCTGGGTGCTCAGTGCTCAGGGCGCTGGGTGCTCAGTGCTCAGTCCTCAGGGTGATGGGTGCACAGTTCTCAGGGTGCTGGGTGCTCAGTGCTCAGGGTGCTGGGTACTCAGTGCTCGGGGTGCTGGGTGCTCAGTACTCAGGGTGTTGGGTGCTCAGTACACATGGTGCTGGGTTCTCAGTGCTCGGGTTGCTGGGTGCTCAGTGCTCGGGGTGCTGGGTGCTCAGTGCTCGGGGTGCTGTGTGTTCAGTGCTCACGGTGCTGGGTGTTCAGTACTCAGGGTGCTGGGTGCTCAGTACTCAGGGTTCTCATTGCTCAGGGTGCTGGGTGCTCAGTACTCAGGGTGCTGGGTGCTCAGTACTCAGGGTGCTCAGTGCTCAGTACTCAGGGTGCTCAGTGCTCAGTACTCAGGGTGCTCGGTGCTCAGGGTGCTGGGTGCTCATTGCTCCGGGTGCTGGGTGCTCATTGCTCGCGGTGCTGCATGCTCAGTGCTCGGGGTGCTCGGTGCTCAGTACTCAGGGTGCTGGGTACTCAGTGCTCAGGGTGCTCGGTGCTCAGTACTCGGGGTGGTGGGTGCTCATTCTCGGGTTGCTTGGTGCTCAGTGCTCGGGGTGCTGGGTGCTCAGTACTCACGGTGATGGGTGGTCAGTGCTCAGGGTGCTGGGTGCTCAGTACTCAGGGTGCTGGGTGCTCAGTGCTCAGGGTGCTGGGTGCTCAGTACTCAGGGTGCTGGGTGCTCAGTGCTCAGGTTGCTGAGTGCTCAGTACTCAGGGTGCTGGGAGCTCAGTGCTCAGGGTGATCGGTGCTCAGTACTCAGGGTGCTCAGTACTCAGGGTGCTGGGTGCTCAGTGCTCGGGGTGCTGGGTGCTCAGTATTCAGGGTGCTGGGTGCTCAGTGCTTTGGGTTCTGGGTGCTCAGTGCTCAGGGTGCTGGGTGCTCAGTGCTCGGGGTGCTCGGTGCTCAGTACTCAGGGTGCTGAGTGCTCAGTACTCAGGGTGCTGGGTGCTCAGTACTCAGGGTGCTGGGTGCTCAGTGCTCAGGTTGCTGGGTGATCAGTGCTCAGGGTGCTGGGTGCTCAGTGCTCAGCGTGCTGGGTGCTCAGTGCTCGGGGTGCTGGGTGCTCAGTACTCAGGTTGCTGGGTGCTCAGTGCTTGGTGTGCTCGGTGCTCAGTACGTTGGGTGCTCACTACTCAGGGTGCTGGGTGCTCAGTGCTCAGGGTGATCCGTGCTCAGTACTCAGGTTGCTGGGTGCTCAGTTCTCGGGGTGCTCAGTGCTCAGTACGTTGGGTGCTCACTACTCAGGGTGCTGGGTGCTCAGTGCTCAGGTTGCTGGGTGCTCAGTGCTCAGGGTGCTTGGTGCTCAGTGCTCAGGGTGCTGGGTGCTCAGTACTCAGGGTGCTGGTTGCTCAGTACTCAGGGTGCTCAGTGCTCAGTACTCAGGGTGCTCAGTGCTCAGTACTCAGGGTGCTCAGTTCTCAGGGTGCTGGGTGCTCAATCCTCAGGGTGCTTTGTGCTCAGTGCTCAGGGTGCTCAGTGCTCAGTGCTCAGGGTGCTGGGTGCTCAGTACTCAGGGTGCTGTGTGCTCAGTGCTCGGGGTGCTGGGTGCTCAGTACTCAGAGTGCTGGGTGCTCAGTGCTCAGGGTGCTGGGTGCTCAGTGCTCAGGGTGCTCGGTGCTTAGTACTCAGGGTGCTCGGTGCTCGGGGTGCTGGGTGCTCAGTGCACGGGGTGCTGGGTGCTCAGTGCTCGGGGTGCTGGGTGCTCAGTGCTCAGGGTGCTGTGTGCTCAGTACTCAAGGTGCTGGCTGCTCAGTACTCAGGGTGCTGGGTGCTCAGTACTCAGGGAGCTCAGTGCTTGGGGTGCTGGGTGCTCAGTACTCAGGGTGCTCAGTGCTTGGGGTGTTGGGTGCTCAGTACTCAGGTTGCTGGGTGCTCAGTGATCAGGGTGTTGGGTGCTCAGTACTCAGGGTGCTGGGTGCTCAGTACTCAGGGTGCTGGGTGCTCAGTGCTCGGGGTGCTGGGTGCTCAGTGCTCGGGGTGCTGGGTGCTCAGTGCTCGGGGTGCTGGGTGCTCAGTGCTCGGGGTGCTGGGTGCTCAGTGCTCGGGGTGCTGGGTGCTCAGTGCTCGGGGTGCTGGGTGCTCAGTGCTCGGGGTGCTGGGTTCTCAGTGCTCGGGGTGCTCGGTGCTCAGTTCTCGGGGTGCTGGGTGCTCAGTACTCGTGGTGCTCAGTGCTCAGTACTCAGGGTGCTGGGTGCTCAGTGCTCAGGGCGCTGGGTGCTCAGTGCTAGGGGTGCTGGCTGCTCGGTGCTCAGGTTGCTGGGTGGTCAGTACTCGGGGCGCTGGGTGCTCAGTACTCAGGGTGCGGGGTGCTCATTGCTTGGGGTGCTGGTTGCTCAGTGCTCGGGGTGCTGGGTGCTCAGTGCTCAGGGTGCTTGGTGCTCAGTGCTCAGGGTGCTGGGTGCTCAGTACTCAGGGTGCTGGGTGCTCAGTACTCGGGTGCTGGGTGCTCTGTGCTCAGGGTGCTGGGTGCTCAGTGCTCAGGGTGCTGGGTGCTCAGTGCTCGGGGTGCTGGGTGCTCAGTGCTCAGTACTCAGGGTGCTGGGTGCTCAGTGCTCAGTACTCAGGGTGCTGGGTGCTCAGTGCTTAGGGTGCTGGGTGCTCAGTGCTCAGGGTGCTGGGTGCTCAGTGCTCGGGGTGCTGGGTGCTCAGTGCTCAGTACTCAGGGTGCTGGGTGCTCAGTGCTCGGGGTGCTGGGTGCCCAGTGCTCAGTACTCAGGGTGCTGGGTGCTCAGTGCTCGGGGTGCTGGGTGCTCAGTGCTCGGGGTGCTGGGTGCTCAGTACTCGGGGTGCTGGGTGCTCAGCACTCAGGGTGTTGGGTGCTCAGTGCTCCGGGTGCTGGGTGCTCAGTTCTCGGGGTGCTCGGTGCTCAGTACTCAGTGATCAGGGTGCTGAGTGCTCAGTGCTCAGGGTGCTGGGTGTTCAGTACTCAGGGAGCTGGGTGCTCAGTACTCAGGGTGCTGGGTGCTCAGTGCTCAGGCTGCTGGGTGCTCAGTACTCGGGGTGCTCGGTGCCCAGTGCTCAGGGTGCTGGGTGCTCAGTACTCAGGGTGCTGGGTACTCAGTGCTCAGGGTGCTCGGTGCTCAGTACTCGGGGTGCTGGGTGCTCATTCTCGGGGTGTTGGGTGCTCAGTGCTCGGGGTGCTGGGTGCTCAGTACTCAGGGTGCTGGGTCCTCAGTGCTCAGGGTGCTGGGTGCTCAGTACTCAGGGTGCTGGGTGCTCAGTGCTCAGGGTGCTGGGTGCTCAGTACTCAGGGTGCTCAGTGCTCAGTACTCAGGGTGCTCAGTGCTCAGTACTCAGGGTGCTCGGTGCTCAGGGTGCTGGGTGCTCATTGCTCCGGGTGCTGGGTGCTCATTGCTCGCGGTGCTGCATGCTCAGTGCTCGGGGTGCTCGGTGCTCAGTACTCAGGGTGCTGGGTACTCAGTGCTCAGGGTGCTCGGTGCTCAGTACTCGGGGTGGTGGGTGCTCATTCTCGGGTTGCTTGGTGCTCAGTGCTCGGGGTGCTGGGTGCTCAGTACTCAGGGTGATGGGTGGTCAGTGCTCAGGGTGCTGGGTGCTCAGTACTCAGGGTGCTGGGTGCTCAGTGCTCAGGGTGCTGGGTGCTCAGTACTCAGGGTGCTGGGTGCTCAGTGCTCAGGTTGCTGAGTGCTCAGTACTCAGGGTGCTGGGAGCTCAGTGCTCAGGGTGATCGGTGCTCAGTACTCAGGGTGCTCAGTACTCAGGGTGCTGGGTGCTCAGTGCTCGGGGTGCTGGGTGCTCAGTATTCAGGGTGCTGGGTGCTCAGTGCTTTGGGTTCTGGGTGCTTAGTGCTCAGGGTGCTGGGTGCTCAGTGCTCGGGGTGCTCGGTGCTCAGTACTCAGGGTGCTGAGTGCTCAGTACTCAGGGTGCTGGGTGCTCAGTACTCAGGGTGCTGGGTGCTCAGTGCTCAGGTTGCTGGGTGATCAGTGCTCAGGGTGCTGGGTGCTCAGTGCTCAGCGTGCTGGGTGCTCAGTGCTCGGGGTGCTGGGTGCTCAGTACTCAGGTTGCTGGGTGCTCAGTGCTTGGTGTGCTCGGTGCTCAGTACGTTGGGTGCTCACTACTCAGGGTGCTGGGTGCTCAGTGCTCAGGGTGATCCGTGCTCAGTACTCAGGTTGCTGGGTGCTCAGTTCTCGGGGTGCTCAGTGCTCAGTACGTTGGGTGCTCACTACTCAGGGTGCTGGGTGCTCAGTGCTCAGGTTGCTGGGTGCTCAGTGCTCAGGGTGCTTGGTGCTCAGTGCTCAGGGTGCTGGGTGCTCAGTACTCAGGGTGCTGGTTGCTCAGTACTCAGGGTGCTCAGTGCTCAGTACTCAGGGTGCTCAGTGCTCAGTACTCAGGGTGCTCAGTTCTCAGGGTGCTGGGTGCTCAATCCTCAGGGTGCTTTGTGCTCAGTGCTCAGGGTGCTCAGTGCTCAGTGCTCAGGGTGCTGGGTGCTCAGTACTCAGGGTGCTGTGTGCTCAGTGCTCGGGGTGCTGGGTGCTCAGTACTCAGAGTGCTGGGTGCTCAGTGCTCAGGGTGCTGGGTGCTCAGTGCTCAGGGTGCTCGGTGCTTAGTACTCAGGGTGCTCGGTGCTCGGGGTGCTGGGTGCTCAGTGCACGGGGTGCTGGGTGCTCAGTGCTCGGGGTGCTGGGTGCTCAGTGCTCAGGGTGCTGTGTGCTCAGTACTCAAGGTGCTGGCTGCTCAGTACTCAGGGTGCTGGGTGCTCAGTACTCAGGGAGCTCAGTGCTTGGGGTGCTGGGTGCTCAGTACTCAGGGTGCTCAGTGCTTGGGGTGTTGGGTGCTCAGTACTCAGGTTGCTGGGTGCTCAGTGATCAGGGTGTTGGGTGCTCAGTACTCAGGGTGCTGGGTGCTCAGTACTCAGGGTGCTGGGTGCTCAGTGCTCGGGGTGCTGGGTGCTCAGTGCTCGGGGTGCTGGGTGCTCAGTGCTCGGGGTGCTGGGTGCTCAGTGCTCGGGGTGCTGGGTGCTCAGTGCTCGGGGTGCTGGGTGCTCAGTGCTCGGGGTGCTGGGTGCTCAGTGCTCGGGGTGCTGGGTTCTCAGTGCTCGGGGTGCTCGGTGCTCAGTTCTCGGGGTGCTGGGTGCTCAGTACTCGTGGTGCTCAGTGCTCAGTACTCAGGGTGCTGGGTGCTCAGTGCTCAGGGCGCTGGGTGCTCAGTGCTAGGGGTGCTGGCTGCTCGGTGCTCAGGTTGCTGGGTGGTCAGTACTCGGGGCGCTGGGTGCTCAGTACTCAGGGTGCGGGGTGCTCATTGCTTGGGGTGCTGGTTGCTCAGTGCTCGGGGTGCTGGGTGCTCAGTGCTCAGGGTGCTTGGTGCTCAGTGCTCAGGGTGCTGGGTGCTCAGTACTCAGGGTGCTGGGTGCTCAGTACTCGGGTGCTGGGTGCTCTGTGCTCAGGGTGCTGGGTGCTCAGTGCTCAGGGTGCTGGGTGCTCAGTGCTCGGGGTGCTGGGTGCTCAGTGCTCAGTACTCAGGGTGCTGTGTGCTCAGTGCTCAGTACTCAGGGTGCTGGGTGCTCAGTGCTTAGGGTGCTGGGTGCTCAGTGCTCAGGGTGCTGGGTGCTCAGTGCTCGGGGTGCTGGGTGCTCAGTGCTCAGTACTCAGGGTGCTGGGTGCTCAGTGCTCGGGGTGCTGGGTGCCCAGTGCTCAGTACTCAGGGTGCTGGGTGCTCAGTGCTCGGGGTGCTGGGTGCTCAGTGCTCGGGGTGCTGGGTGCTCAGTACTCGGGGTGCTGGGTGCTCAGCACTCAGGGTGTTGGGTGCTCAGTGCTCCGGGTGCTGGGTGCTCAGTTCTCGGGGTGCTCGGTGCTCAGTACTCAGTGATCAGGGTGCTGAGTGCTCAGTGCTCAGGGTGCTGGGTGTTCAGTACTCAGGGAGCTGGGTGCTCAGTACTCAGGGTGCTGGGTGCTCAGTGCTCAGGCTGCTGGGTGCTCAGTACTCGGGGTGCTCGGTGCCCAGTGCTCAGGGTGCTGGGTGCTCAGTACTCAGGGTGCTGGGTACTCAGTGCTCAGGGTGCTCGGTGCTCAGTACTCGGGGTGCTGGGTGCTCATTCTCGGGGTGTTGGGTGCTCAGTGCTCGGGGTGCTGGGTGCTCAGTACTCAGGGTGCTGGGTCCTCAGTGCTCAGGGTGCTGGGTGCTCAGTACTCAGGGTGCTGGGTGCTCAGTGCTCAGGGTGCTGGGTGCTCAGTACTCAGGGTGCTGGGTGCTCAGTGCTCAGGGTGCTGGGTGCTCAGTACTCAGGGTGCTGGGAGCTCAGTGCTCAGGGTGATCGGTGCTCAGTACTCAGGGTGCTCAGTGCTCAGGGTGCTGTTTGCTCAGTGCTCAGGGTGCTGGGTGCTCAGTCCTCAGGGTGCTTAGTGCTCAGGGTGCTGGGTGCTCAGTGCTCGGGGTGCTCGGTGCTCAGTACTCAGGGTGCTGAGTGCTCAGTACTCAGGGTGCTGGGTGCTCAGTACTCAGGGTGCTGGGTGCTCAGTGCTCAGGTTGCTGGGTGATCAGTGCTCAGGGTGCTGTGTGCTCAGTGCTCAGCGTGCTGGGTGCTCAGTGCTCGGGGTGCTGGGTGCTCAGTACTCAGGGTGCTGTGTGCTCAGTGCTCGGGGTGCTGGGTGCTCAGTACTCAGAGTGCTGGGTGCTCAGTGCTCAGGGTGCTGGGTGCTCAGTGCTCAGGGTGCTCGGTGCTTAGTACTCAGGTTGCTCGGTGCTCGGGGTGCTGGGTGCTCAGTGCTCGGGGTGCTGGGTGCTCAGTACTCAGGGTGCTGTGTGCTCAGTGCTCGGGGTGCTGGGTGCTCAGTACTCAGAGTGCTGGGTGCTCAGTGCTCAGGGTGCTGGGTGCTCAGTGCTCAGGGTGCTCGGTGCTTAGTACTCAGGGTGCTCGGTGCTCGGAGTGCTGGGTGCTCAGTGCTCGGGGTGCTGGGTGCTCAGTACTCAGGGTGCTGTGTGCTCAGTGCTCGGGGTGCTGGGTGCTCAGTACTCAGAGTGCTGGGTGCTCAGTGCTCAGGGTGCTGGGTGCTCAGTGCTCAGGGTGCTCGGTGCTTAGTACTCAGGGTGCTCGGTGCTCGGGGTGCTGGGTGTTCAGTGCTCAGGGTGCTGGGTGCTCAGTGCTCAGGGTGCTGGGTGCTCAGTGCTCAGGGTGCTGGGTGCACAGTACTCAGGGTGCTGGGTGCTCAGTGCTCGGGGTGCTGGGTGCTCAGTACTCAGGGTGCTGGGTGCTCAGTACTCGGGTGCTGGGTGCTCAGTACTCAGGGTGCTGGGTGCTCAGTGCTCGGGGTGCTGGGTGCTCAGTGCTCAGTACTCAGGGTGCTGGGTGCTCAGTGCTCGGGGTGCTGGGTGCTCAGTGCTCAGGGTGCTGGGTGCTCAGTGCTCGGGGTGCTGGGTGCTCAGTACTCAGGGTGCTGGGTGCTCAGTACTCGGGTGCTGGGTGCTCAGTGCTCAGGGTGCTGGGTGCTCAGTGCTCGGGGTGCTGGGTGCTCAGTGCTCAGGGTGCTGGGTGCTCAGTGCTCAGGGCGCTGGGTGCTCAGTGCTCAGTCCTCAGGGTGATGGGTGCACAGTGCTCAGGGTGCTGGGTGCTCAGTGCTCAGGGTGCTGGGTACTCAGTGCTCGGGGTGCTGGGTGCTCAGTACTCAGAGTGTTGGGTGCTCAGTACACATGGGGCTGGGTTCTCAGTGCTCGGGTTGCTGGGTGCTCAGTGCTCCGGGTGCTGGGTGCTCAGTGCTCGGGGTGCTGTGTGTTCAGTGCTCACGGTGCTGGGTGTTCAGTACTCAGGGTGCTGGGTGCTCAGTACTCAGGGTTCTCATTGCTCAGGTTGCTGGGTGCTCAGTACTCAGGGTGCTGGGTGCTCAGTACTCAGGGTGCTCAGTGCTCAGTACTCAGGGTGCTCAGTGCTCAGTACTCAGGGTGCTCGGTGCTCAGGGTGCTGGGTGCTCATTGCTCCGGGTGCTGGGTGCTCATTGCTCGCGGTGCTGCATGCTCAGTGCTCGGGGTGCTCGGTGCTCAGTACTCAGGGTGCTGGGTACTCAGTGCTCAGGGTGCTCGGTGCTCAGTACTCGGGGTGCTGGGTGCTCATTCTCGGGTTGCTTGGTGCTCAGTGCTCGGGGTGCTGGGTGCTCAGTACTCAGGGTGATGGGTGGTCAGTGCTCAGGGTGCTGGGTGCTCAGTACTCAGGGTGCTGGGTGCTCAGTGCTCAGGGTGCTGGGTGCTCAGTACTCAGGGTGCTGGGTGCTCAGTGCTCAGGTTGCTGAGTGCTCAGTACTCAGGGTGCTGGGAGCTCAGTGCTCAGGGTGATCGGTGCTCAGTACTCAGGGTGCTCAGTACTCAGGGTGCTGGGTGCTCAGTGCTCGGGGTGCTGGGTGCTCAGTATTCAGGGTGCTGGGTGCTCAGTGCTTTGGGTTCTGGGTGCTCAGTGCTCAGGGTGATCGGTGCTCAGTACTCAGGGTGCTGGGTGCTCAGTGCTCAGGGTGCTGGGTGCTCAGTCCTCAGGGTGCTTAGTGCTCAGGGTGCTGGGTGCTCAGTGCTCGGGGTGCTCGGTGCTCAGTACTCAGGTTGCTGAGTGCTCAGTACTCAGGGTGCTGGGTGCTCAGTACTCAGGGTGCTGGGTGCTCAGTGCTCAGGTTGCTGGGTGATCAGTGCTCAGGGTGCTGGGTGCTCAGTGCTCAGCGTGCTGGGTGCTCAGTGCTCGGGGTGCTGGGTGCTCAGTACTCAGGTTGCTGGGTGCTCAGTGCTTGGTGTGCTCGGTGCTCAGTACGTTGGGTGCTCACTACTCAGGGTGCTGGGTGCTCAGTGCTCGGGGTGATCCATGCTCAGTACTCAGGTTGCTGGGTGCTCAGTTCTCGGGGTGCTCAGTGCTCAGTACGTTGGGTGCTCACTACTCAGGGTGCTGGGTGCTCAGTGCTCAGGGTGCTGGGTGCTCAGTACTCAGGGTGCTTGGTGTTCAGTGCTCAGGGTGCTGGGTGCTCAGTACTCAGGGTGCTGGTTGCTCAGTACTCAGGGTGCTCAGTGCTCAGTACTCAGGGTGCTCAGTGCTCAGTACTCAGGGTGCTCAGTTCTCAGGGTGCTGGGTGCTCAATCCTCAGGGTGCTTTGTGCTCAGTGCTCAGGGTGCTCAGTGCTCAGTGCTCAGGGTGCTGGGTGCTCAGTACTCAGGGTGCTGTGTGCTCAGTGCTCGGGGTGCTGGGTGCTCAGTACTCAGAGTGCTGGGTGCTCAGTGCTCAGGGTGCTGGGTGCTCAGTGCTCGG
The DNA here is from genome assembly GCF_018167655.1 of Microtus oregoni. Taxonomy (NCBI): domain Eukaryota; kingdom Metazoa; phylum Chordata; class Mammalia; order Rodentia; family Cricetidae; genus Microtus; species Microtus oregoni. The sequence continues at coordinate 67,645 of NW_024544072.1, read as the reverse complement.
GGTGCTGGGTGCTCAGTGCTCAGTACTCAGGGTGCTGGGTGCTCAGTGCTCGGGGTGCTGGGTGCTCAGTGCTCAGGGTGCTGGGTGCTCAGTGCTCAGGGCGCTGGGTGCTCAGTGCTCAGTCCTCAGGGTGATGGGTGCACAGTTCTCAGGGTGCTGGGTGCTCAGTGCTCAGGGTGCTGGGTACTCAGTGCTCGGGGTGCTGGGTGCTCAGTACTCAGGGTGTTGGGTGCTCAGTACACATGGTGCTGGGTTCTCAGTGCTCGGGTTGCTGGGTGCTCAGTGCTCGGGGTGCTGGGTGCTCAGTGCTCGGGGTGCTGTGTGTTCAGTGCTCACGGTGCTGGGTGTTCAGTACTCAGGGTGCTGGGTGCTCAGTACTCAGGGTTCTCATTGCTCAGGGTGCTGGGTGCTCAGTACTCAGGGTGCTGGGTGCTCAGTACTCAGGGTGCTCAGTGCTCAGTACTCAGGGTGCTCAGTGCTCAGTACTCAGGGTGCTCGGTGCTCAGGGTGCTGGGTGCTCATTGCTCCGGGTGCTGGGTGCTCATTGCTCGCGGTGCTGCATGCTCAGTGCTCGGGGTGCTCGGTGCTCAGTACTCAGGGTGCTGGGTACTCAGTGCTCAGGGTGCTCGGTGCTCAGTACTCGGGGTGGTGGGTGCTCATTCTCGGGTTGCTTGGTGCTCAGTGCTCGGGGTGCTGGGTGCTCAGTACTCAGGGTGATGGGTGGTCAGTGCTCAGGGTGCTGGGTGCTCAGTACTCAGGGTGCTGGGTGCTCAGTGCTCAGGGTGCTGGGTGCTCAGTACTCAGGGTGCTGGGTGCTCAGTGCTCAGGTTGCTGAGTGCTCAGTACTCAGGGTGCTGGGAGCTCAGTGCTCAGGGTGATCGGTGCTCAGTACTCAGGGTGCTCAGTACTCAGGGTGCTGGGTGCTCAGTGCTCGGGGTGCTGGGTGCTCAGTATTCAGGGTGCTGGGTGCTCAGTGCTTTGGGTTCTGGGTGCTTAGTGCTCAGGGTGCTGGGTGCTCAGTGCTCGGGGTGCTCGGTGCTCAGTACTCAGGGTGCTGAGTGCTCAGTACTCAGGGTGCTGGGTGCTCAGTACTCAGGGTGCTGGGTGCTCAGTGCTCAGGTTGCTGGGTGATCAGTGCTCAGGGTGCTGGGTGCTCAGTGCTCAGCGTGCTGGGTGCTCAGTGCTCGGGGTGCTGGGTGCTCAGTACTCAGGTTGCTGGGTGCTCAGTGCTTGGTGTGCTCGGTGCTCAGTACGTTGGGTGCTCACTACTCAGGGTGCTGGGTGCTCAGTGCTCAGGGTGATCCGTGCTCAGTACTCAGGTTGCTGGGTGCTCAGTTCTCGGGGTGCTCAGTGCTCAGTACGTTGGGTGCTCACTACTCAGGGTGCTGGGTGCTCAGTGCTCAGGTTGCTGGGTGCTCAGTGCTCAGGGTGCTTGGTGCTCAGTGCTCAGGGTGCTGGGTGCTCAGTACTCAGGGTGCTGGTTGCTCAGTACTCAGGGTGCTCAGTGCTCAGTACTCAGGGTGCTCAGTGCTCAGTACTCAGGGTGCTCAGTTCTCAGGGTGCTGGGTGCTCAATCCTCAGGGTGCTTTGTGCTCAGTGCTCAGGGTGCTCAGTGCTCAGTGCTCAGGGTGCTGGGTGCTCAGTACTCAGGGTGCTGTGTGCTCAGTGCTCGGGGTGCTGGGTGCTCAGTACTCAGAGTGCTGGGTGCTCAGTGCTCAGGGTGCTGGGTGCTCAGTGCTCAGGGTGCTCGGTGCTTAGTACTCAGGGTGCTCGGTGCTCGGGGTGCTGGGTGCTCAGTGCACGGGGTGCTGGGTGCTCAGTGCTCGGGGTGCTGGGTGCTCAGTGCTCAGGGTGCTGTGTGCTCAGTACTCAAGGTGCTGGCTGCTCAGTACTCAGGGTGCTGGGTGCTCAGTACTCAGGGAGCTCAGTGCTTGGGGTGCTGGGTGCTCAGTACTCAGGGTGCTCAGTGCTTGGGGTGTTGGGTGCTCAGTACTCAGGTTGCTGGGTGCTCAGTGATCAGGGTGTTGGGTGCTCAGTAATCAGGGTGCTGGGTGCTCAGTACTCAGGGTGCTGGGTGCTCAGTGCTCGGGGTGCTGGGTGCTCAGTGCTCGGGGTGCTGGGTGCTCAGTGCTCGGGGTGCTGGGTGCTCAGTGCTCGGGGTGCTGGGTGCTCAGTGCTCGGGGTGCTGGGTGCTCAGTGCTCGGGGTGCTGGGTGCTCAGTGCTCGGGGTGCTGGGTTCTCAGTGCTCGGGGTGCTCGGTGCTCAGTTCTCGGGGTGCTGGGTGCTCAGTACTCGTGGTGCTCAGTGCTCAGTACTCAGGGTGCTGGGTGCTCAGTGCTCAGGGCGCTGGGTGCTCAGTGCTAGGGGTGCTGGCTGCTCGGTGCTCAGGTTGCTGGGTGGTCAGTACTCGGGGCGCTGGGTGCTCAGTACTCAGGGTGCGGGGTGCTCATTGCTTGGGGTGCTGGTTGCTCAGTGCTCGGGGTGCTGGGTGCTCAGTGCTCAGGGTGCTTGGTGCTCAGTGCTCAGGGTGCTGGGTGCTCAGTACTCAGGGTGCTGGGTGCTCAGTACTCGGGTGCTGGGTGCTCTGTGCTCAGGGTGCTGGGTGCTCAGTGCTCAGGGTGCTGGGTGCTCAGTGCTCGGGGTGCTGGGTGCTCAGTGCTCAGTACTCAGGGTGCTGGGTGCTCAGTGCTCAGTACTCAGGGTGCTGGGTGCTCAGTGCTTAGGGTGCTGGGTGCTCAGTGCTCAGGGTGCTGGGTGCTCAGTGCTCGGGGTGCTGGGTGCTCAGTGCTCAGTACTCAGGGTGCTGGGTGCTCAGTGCTCGGGGTGCTGGGTGCCCAGTGCTCAGTACTCAGGGTGCTGGGTGCTCAGTGCTCGGGGTGCTGGGTGCTCAGTGCTCGGGGTGCTGGGTGCTCAGTACTCGGAGTGCTGGGTGCTCAGCACTCAGGGTGTTGGGTGCTCAGTGCTCCGGGTGCTGGGTGCTCAGTTCTCGGGGTGCTCGGTGCTCAGTACTCAGTGATCAGGGTGCTGAGTGCTCAGTGCTCAGGGTGCTGGGTGTTCAGTACTCAGGGAGCTGGGTGCTCAGTACTCAGGGTGCTGGGTGCTCAGTGCTCAGGCTGCTGGGTGCTCAGTACTCGGGGTGCTCGGTGCCCAGTGCTCAGGGTGCTGGGTGCTCAGTACTCAGGGTGCTGGGTACTCAGTGCTCAGGGTGCTCGGTGCTCAGTACTCGGGGTGCTGGGTGCTCATTCTCGGGGTGTTGGGTGCTCAGTGCTCGGGGTGCTGGGTGCTCAGTACTCAGGGTGCTGGGTCCTCAGTGCTCAGGGTGCTGGGTGCTCAGTACTCAGGGTGCTGGGTGCTCAGTGCTCAGGGTGCTGGGTGCTCAGTACTCAGGGTGCTGGGTGCTCAGTGCTCAGGGTGCTGGGTGCTCAGTACTCAGGGTGCTGGGAGCTCAGTGCTCAGGGTGATCGGTGCTCAGTACTCAGGGTGCTCAGTGCTCAGGGTGCTGTTTGCTCAGTGCTCAGGGTGCTGGGTGCTCAGTCCTCAGGGTGCTTAGTGCTCAGGGTGCTGGGTGCTCAGTGCTCGGGGTGCTCGGTGCTCAGTACTCAGGGTGCTGAGTGCTCAGTACTCAGGGTGCTGGGTGCTCAGTACTCAGGGTGCTGGGTGCTCAGTGCTCAGGTTGCTGGGTGATCAGTGCTCAGGGTGCTGTGTGCTCAGTGCTCAGCGTGCTGGGTGCTCAGTGCTCGGGGTGCTGGGTGCTCAGTACTCAGGGTGCTGTGTGCTCAGTGCTCGGGGTGCTGGGTGCTCAGTACTCAGAGTGCTGGGTGCTCAGTGCTCAGGGTGCTGGGTGCTCAGTGCTCAGGGTGCTCGGTGCTTAGTACTCAGGGTGCTCGGTGCTCGGGGTGCTGGGTGCTCAGTGCTCGGGGTGCTGGGTGCTCAGTACTCAGGGTGCTGTGTGCTCAGTGCTCGGGGTGCTGGGTGCTCAGTACTCAGAGTGCTGGGTGCTCAGTGCTCAGGGTGCTGGGTGCTCAGTGCTCAGGGTGCTCGGTGCTTAGTACTCAGGGTGCTCGCTGCTCGGGGTGCTGGGTGCTCAGTGCTCGGGGTGCTGGGTGCTCAGTACTCAGGGTGCTGTGTGCTCAGTGCTCGGGGTGCTGGGTGCTCAGTACTCAGAGTGCTGGGTGCTCAGTGCTCAGGGTGCTGGGTGCTCAGTGCTCAGGGTGCTCGGTGCTTAGTACTCAGGGTGCTCGGTGCTCGGGGTGCTGGGTGTTCAGTGCTCAGGGTGCTGGGTGCTCAGTGCTCAGGTTGCTGGGTGCTCAGTGCTCAGGGTGCTGGGTGCACAGTACTCAGGGTGCTGGGTGCTCAGTGCTCGGGGTGCTGGGTGCTCAGTACTCAGGGTGCTGGGTGCTCAGTACTCGGGTGCTGGGTGCTCAGTGCTCAGGGTGCTGGGTGCTCAGTGCTCGGGGTGCTGGGTGCTCAGTGCTCAGTACTCAGGGTGCTGGGTGCTCAGTGCTCGGGGTGCTGGGTGCTCAGTGCTCAGGGTGCTGGGTGCTCAGTGCTCAGGGCGCTGGGTGCTCAGTGCTCAGTCCTCAGGGTGATGGGTGCACAGTGCTCAGGGTGCTGGGTGCTCAGTGCTCAGGGTGCTGGGTACTCAGTGCTCGGGGTGCTGGGTGCTCAGTACTCAGGGTGCTGGGTGCTCAGTACACATGGTGCTGGGTTCTCAGTGCTCGGGTTGCTGGGTGCTCAGTGCTCGGGGTGCTGGGTGCTCAGTGCTCGGGGTGCTGTGTGTTCAGTGCGCACGGTGCTGGGTGTTCAGTACTCAGGGTGCTGGGTGCTCAGTACTCAGGGTTCTCATTGCTCAGGGTGCTGGGTGCTCAGTACTCAGGGTGCTGTGTGCTCAGTACTCAGGGTGCTCAGTGCTCAGTACTCAGGGTGCTCAGTGCTCAGTACTCAGGGTGCTCGGTGCTCAGGGTGCTGGGTGCTCATTGCTCCGGGTGCTGGGTGCTCATTGCTCGCGGTGCTGCATGCTCAGTGCTCGGGGTGCTCGGTGCTCAGTACTCAGGGTGCTGGGTACTCAGTGCTCAGGGTGCTCGGTGCTCAGTACTCGGGGTGCTGGGTGCTCATTCTCGGGGTGCTTGGTGCTCAGTGCTCGGGGTGCTGGGTGCTCAGTACTCAGGGTGCTGGGTGCTCAGTGCTCGGGGTGCTGGGTGCTCAGTATTCAGGGTGCTGGGTGCTCAGTGCTTTGGGTTCTGGGTGCTCAGTGCTCAGGGTGATCGGTGCTCAGTACTCAGGGTGCTGGGTGCTCAGTGCTCAGGGTGCTGGGTGCTCAGTCCTCAGGGTGCTTAGTGCTCAGGGTGCTGGGTGCTCAGTGCTCGGGGTGCTCGGTGCTCAGTACTCAGGGTGCTGAGTGCTCAGTACTCAGGGTGCTGGGTGCTCAGTACTCAGGGTGCTGGGTGCTCAGTGCTCAGGTTGCTGGGTGATCAGTGCTCAGGGTGCTGGGTGCTCAGTGCTCAGCGTGCTGGGTGCTCAGTGCTCGGGGTGCTGGGTGCTCAGTACTCAGGTTGCTGGGTGCTCAGTGCTTGGTGTGCTCGGTGCTCAGTACGTTGGGTGCTCACTACTCAGGGTGCTGGGTGCTCAGTGCTCGGGGTGATCCGTGCTCAGTACTCAGGTTGCTGGGTGCTCAGTTCTCGGGGTGCTCAGTGCTCAGTACGTTGGGTGCTCACTACTCAGGGTGCTGGGTGCTCAGTGCTCAGGGTGCTGGGTGCTCAGTGCTCAGGTTGCTTGGTGCTCAGTGCTCAGGGTGCTGGGTGCTCAGTACTCAGGGTGCTGGTTGCTCAGTACTCAGGGTGCTCAGTGCTCAGTACTCAGGGTGCTCAGTGCTCAGTACTCAGGGTGCTCAGTTCTCAGGGTGCTGGGTGCTCAGTCCTCAGGGTGCTGGGTGCTCAGTGCTCAGGGTGCTCAGTGCTCAGTGCTCAGGGTGCTGGGTGCTCAGTACTCAGGGTGCTGTGTGCTCAGTGCTCGGGGTGCTGGGTGCTCAGTACTCAGAGTGCTGGGTGCTCAGTGCTCAGGGTGCTGGGTGTTCAGTGCTCAGGGTGCTCGGTGCTTAGTACTCAGGGTGCTCGGTGCTCGGGGTGCTGGGTGCTCAGTGCACGGGGTGCTGGGTGCTCAGTGCTCGGGGTGCTGGCTGCTCAGTGCTCAGGGTGCTGGGTGCTCAGTACTCAAGGTGCTGGCTGCTCAGTACTCAGGGTGCTGGGTGCTCAGTACTCAGGGAGCTCAGTGCTTGGGGTGCTGGGTGCTCAGTACTCAGGGTGCTCAGTGCTTGGGGTGTTGGGTGCTCAGTACTCAGGTTGCTGGGTGCTCAGTGATCAGGGTGTTGGGTGCTCAGTACTCAGGGTGCTGGGTGCTCAGTACTCAGGGTTCTGGGTGCTCAGTGCTCGGGGTGCTGGGTGCTCAGTGCTCGGGGTGCTGGGTGCTCAGTGCTCGGGGTGCTGGGTGCTCAGTGCTCGGGGTGCTGGGTGCTCAGTGCTCGGGGTGCTGGGTGCTCAGTGCTCGGGGTGCTGGGTGCTCAGTGCTCGGGGTGCTGGGTTCTCAGTGCTCGGGGTGCTCGGTGCTCAGTGCTCGGGGTGCTGGGTGCTCAGTACTCGTGGTGCTCAGTGCTCAGTACTCAGGGTGCTGGGTGCTCAGTGCTCAGGGCGCTGGGTGCTCAGTGCTAGGGGTGCTGGATGCTCGGTGCTCAGGTTGCTGGGTGGTCAGTACTCGGGGCGCTGGGTGCTCAGTACTCAGGGTGCGGGGTGCTCATTGCTTGGGGTGCTGGTTGCTCAGTGCTCGGGGTGCTGGGTGCTCAGTGCTCAGGGTGCTTGGTGCTCAGTGCTCAGGGTGCTGGGTGCTCAGTACTCAGGGTGCTGGGTGCTCAGTCCTCGGGTGCTGGGTGCTCAGTGCTCAGGGTGCTGGGTGCTCAGTGCTCAGGGTGCTGGGTGCTCAGTGCTCGGGGTGCTGGGTGCTCAGTGCTCAGTACTCAGGGTGCTGGGTGCTCAGTGCTCAGTACTCAGGGTGCTGGGTGCTCAGTGCTTAGGGTGCTGGGTGCTCAGTGCTCAGGGTGCTGGGTGCTCAGTGCTCGGGGTGCTGGGTGCTCAGTGCTCAGTACTCAGGGTGCTGGGTGCTCAGTGCTCGGGGTGCTGGGTGCCCAGTGCTCAGTACTCAGGGTGCTGGGTGCTCAGTGCTCGGGGTGCTGGGTGCTCAGTGCTCGGGGTGCTGGGTGCTCAGTACTCGGGGTGCTGGGTGCTCAGTACTCAGGGTGTTGGGTGCTCAGTACTCCGGGTGCTGGGTGCTCAGTTCTCGGGGTGCTCGGTGCTCAGTACTCAGTGATCAGGGTGCTGAGTGCTCAGTGCTCAGGGTGCTGGGTGTTCAGTACTCAGGGAGCTGGGTGCTCAGTACTCAGGGTGCTGGGTGCTCAGTGCTCAGGCTGCTGGGTGCTCAGTACTCGGGGTGCTCGGTGCCCAGTGCTCAGGGTGCTGGGTGCTCAGTACTCAGGGTGCTGGGTACTCAGTGCTCAGGGTGCTCGGTGCTCAGTACTCGGGGTGCTACGTGCTCATTCTCGGGGTGCTGGGTGCTCAGTGCTCAGGGTGCTGGGTGCTCAGTACTCAGGGTGCTGGGTGCTCAGTGCTCAGGGTGCTGGGAGCTCAGTACTCAGGGTGCTGGGTGCTCAGTGCTCAGGGTGCTGGGTGCTCAGTACTCAGGGTGCTGGGTGCTCAGTGCTCAGGGTGCTGGGTGCTCAGTACTCAGGGTGCTGGGAGCTCAGTGCTCAGGGTGATCGGTGCTCAGTACTCAGGGTGCTCAGTGCTCAGGGTGCTTGGTGCTCAGTGCTCAGGGTGCTGGGTGCTCAGTACTCAGGGTTCTCATTGCTCAGGGTGCTGGGTGCTCAGTACTCAGGGTGCTGGGTGCTCAGTACTCAGGGTGCTCAGTGCTCAGTACTCAGGGTGCTCAGTGCTCAGTACTCAGGGTGCTCGGTGATCAGGGTGCTGGGTGCTCATTGCTCCGGGTGCTGGGTGCTCATTGCTCGCGGTGCTGCATGCTCAGTGCTCGGGGTGCTCGGTGCTCAGTACTCAGGGTGCTGGGTACTCAGTGCTCAGGGTGCTCGGTGCTCAGTACTCGGGGTGCTGGGTGCTCATTCTCGGGGTGCTTGGTGCTCAGTGCTCGGGGTGCTGGGTGCTCAGTACTCAGGGTGCTGGGTGCTCAGTGCTCAGGGTGCTGGGTGCTCAGTACTCAGGGTGCTGGGTGCTCAGTGCTAAGGGTGCTGGGTGCTCAGTACTCAGGGTGCTGGGTGCTCAGTGCTCAGGGTGCTGGGTGCTCAGTACTCAGGGTGCTGGGAGCTCAGTGCTCAGGGTGATCGGTGCTCAGTACTCAGGGTGCTCAGTACACAGGGTGCTGGGTGCTCAGTGCTCGGGGTGCTGGGTGCTCAGTATTCAGGGTGCTGTATGCTCAGTGCTTTGGGTTCTGGGTGCTCAGTGCTCAGGGTGATCGGTGCTCAGTACTCAGGGTGCTGGGTGCTCAGTGCTCAGGGTGCTGGGTGCTCAGTCCTCAGGGTGTTTAGTGCTTAGGGTGCTGGGTGCTCAGTGCTCGGGGTGCTCGGTGCTCAGTACTCAGGGTGCTGAGTGCTCAGTACTCAGGGTGCTGAGTGCTCAGTACTCAGGGTGCTGGGTGCTCAGTGCTCAGGTTGCTGGGTGATCAGTGCTCAGGGTGCTGGGTGCTCAGTGCTCAGCGTGCTGGGTGCTCAGTGCTCGGGGTGCTGGGTGCTCAGTACTCAGGTTGCTGGGTGCTCAGTGCTTGGTGTGCTCGGTGCTCAGTACGTTGGGAGCTCACTACTCAGGGTGTTGGGTGCTCAGTGCTCGGGGTGATCCGTGCTCAGTACTCAGGTTGCTGGGTGCTCAGTTCTCGGGGTGCTCAGTGCTCAGTACGTTGGGTGCTCACTACTCAGGGTGCTGGGTGCTCAGTGCTCAGGGTGCTGGGTGCTCAGTGCTCAGGGTGCTTGGTGCTCAGTGCTCAGGGTGCTGGGTGCTCAGTACTCAGGGTGCTGGTTGCTCAGTACTCAGGGTGCTCAGTGCTCAGTACTCAGGGTGCTCAGTGCTCAGTACTCAGGGTGCTCAGTTCTCAGGGTGCTGGGTGCTCAGTCCTCAGGGTGCTGGGTGCTCAGTGCTCAGGGTGCTCAGTGCTCAGTGCTCGGGGTGCTGGGTGCTCAGTACTCAGAGTGCTGGGTGCTCAGTGCTCAGGGTGCTGGGTGCTCAGTGCTCAGGGTGCTCGGTGCTTAGTACTCAGGGTGCTCGGTGCTCGGGGTGCTGGGTGCTCAGTGCACGGGGTGCTGGGTGCTCAGTGCTCGGGCTGCTGGGTGCTCAGTGCTCAGGGTGCTGGGTGCTCAGTACTCAAGGTGCTGGCTGCTCAGTACTCAGGGTGCTGGGTGCTCAGTACTCAGGGAGGTCAGTGCTTGGGGTGCTGGGTGCTCAGTACTCAGGGTGCTCAGTGCTTGGGGTGATGGGTGCTCAGTACTCAGGTTGCTGGGTGCTCAGTGTTCAGGGTGTTGGGTGCTCAGTACTCAGGGTGCTGGGTGCTCAGTACTCAGGGTGCTGGGTGCTCAGTGCTCGGGGTGCTGGGTGCTCAGTGCTCGGGGTGCTGGGTGCTCAGTGCTCGGGGTGCTGGGTGCTCAGTGCTCGGGGTGCTGGGTGCTCAGTGCTCAGGGTGCTGGGTGCTCAGTGCTCGGGGTGCTGGGTGCTCAGTGCTCGGGGTGCTGGGTTCTCAGTGCTCGGGGTGCTCGGTGCTCAGTGCTCGGGGTGCTGGGTGCTCAGTACTCGTGGTGCTCAGTGCTCAGTACTCAGGGTGCTGGGTGCTCAGTGCTCAGGGCGCTGGGTGCTCAGTGCTCGGGGTGCTGGCTGCTCGGTGCTCAGGTTGCTGGGTGGTCAGTACTCGGGGTGCTGGGTGCTCAGTACTCAGGGTGCGGGGTGCTCATTGCTTGGGGTGCTGGTTGCTCAGTGCTCGGGGTGCTGGGTGCTCAGTGCTCAGGGTGCTGGGTGCTCAGTGCTCAGGGTGCTGGGTGCTCAGTACTCAGGGTGCTGGGTGCTCAGTACTCGGGTGCTGGGTGCTCAGTGCTCAGGGTACTGGGTGCTCAGTTCTCAGGGTGCTGGGTGCTCAGTGCTCAGGGTGCTGGGTGCTCAGTGCTCGGGGTGCTGGGTGCTCAGTGCTCAGTACTCAGGGTGCTGGGTGCTCAGTGCTCGGGGTGCTGGGTGCTCAGTGCTCAGTACTCAGGGTGCTGGGTGCTCAGTGCTCGGGGTGCTGGGTACTCAGTGCTCGGGGTGCTGGGTGCTCAGTACTCGCGGTGCTGGGTGCTCAGTACTCAGGGTGTTGGGTGCTCAGTACTCCGGGTGCTGGGTGCTCAGTTCTCGGGGTGCTCGGTGCTCAGTACTCAGTGATCAGGGTGCTGAGTGCTCAGTGCTCAGGGTGCTGGGTGTTCAGTACTCAGGGAGCTGGGTGCTCAGTACTCAGGGTGCTGGGTGCTCAGTGCTCAGGCTGCTGGGTGCTCAGTACTCGGGGTGCTCGGTGCCCAGTGCTCAGGGTGCTGGGTGCTCAGTACTCAGGGTGCTGGGTACTCAGTGCTCAGGGTGCTCGGTGCTCGGTACTCGGGGTGCTGGGTGCTCATTCTCGGGGTGCTGGGTGCTCAGTACTCAGGGTGCTGGGTGCTCAGTGCTCAGGGTGCTGGGTGCTCAGTACTCAGGGTGCTGGGTGCTCAGTGCTCAGGGTGCTGGGTGCTCAGTACTCAGGGTGCTGGGAGCTCAGTGCTCAGGGTGATCTGTGCTCAGTACTCAGGGTGCTCAGTGTTCAGGGTGCTTGGTGCTCAGTGCTCAGGGTGCTGGGTGCTCAGTACTCAGGGTTCTCATTGCTCAGGGGGCTGGGTGCTCAGTACTCAGGGTGCTGGGTGCTCAGTACTCAGGGTGCTCAATGCTCAGTACTCGGGGTGCTGTGTGCTCAGTGCTCAGGGTGCTCAGTGCTCAGTGCTCGGGGTGCTGGGTGCTCAGTGCTCGGGGCGCTGGGTGCTCAGTGCTCGGGGTGCTCGGTGCTCAGTACTCAGGGTGCTGGGTGCTCAGTGCTCAGGGTGCTGGGTGCTCAGTGCTCAGGGTGCTGGGTGCTCAGTGCTCAGGGTGCTGGGAGCTCAGTACTCAGGGTGCTCGGTGCTCGGGGTGCTGGGTGCTCAGTGCTCGGGGTGCTCGGTGCTCAGTACTCGGGGTGCTCAGTGCTCAGTACTCAGGGTGCTGGGTGCTCAGTGCTCAGGGTGCTGGGTGCTCAGTACTCAGGGTGCTGCGTGCTCGGTGCTCAGGACGCTGGGTGCTCAGTACTCAGGGTGCTGGGTGCTCAGTACTCAGGGTGCTCGGTGCTCAGTACTCAGGGTGCTGGGTGCTCAGTGCTCGGGGTGCTGGGTGCTCAGTACTCAGGGTGCTCAGTGCTCAGTACTCAGCGTGCTGGGTGCTCAGTGCTCAGGGTGCTCGGTGCTCAGTACTCAGGGTGCTCAGTGCTCAGTACTCAGCGTGCTGGGTGCTCAGTGCTCAGGGTGCTCGGTGCTCAGTACTCAGGGTGCTCAGTGCTCAGTACTCAGCGTGCTGGGTGCTCAGTGCTCAGGGTGCTCGGTGCTCAGTACTCAGGGTGCTCAGTGCTGAGTACTCAGCGTGCTGGGTGCTCATTGCTCGGGGTGCTGGGTGCTCAGTACTCAGGGTGCTGGGTGCTCAGTACTCGTTGTGCTGGGTGCTAAGTGCTCAGGGTGCTGGGTGCTCAGAACTCAGGGTGCTGGGTGCTCAGTATTCAGGGTGCTCAGTGCTTATTACTCAGCGTGCTGGGTGCTCAGTGCTCAGGCTGCTCGGTGCTCAGTGCTCGGGGTGCTGAGTGCTCAGTGCTCAGGGTGCTGGGTGCTCAGTATTCAGGGTGCTGGGTGCTCAGTACTCAGGGTGCTGGGTGCTCAGTACTCGGGTGCTGGGTGCTCAGTACTCAGGGTGCTGGGTGCTCAGTACTCGGGTGCTGGGTGCTCAGTGTTCAGGGTGCTGGGTGCTCAGTGCTCGGGGTGCTGGGTGCTCAGTGCTCAGTACTCAGGGTGCTGGGTGCTCAGTGCTCGGGGTGCTGGGTGCTCAGTGCTCAGGGTGATGGGTGCTCAGTGCTCGGGGTGCTGGGTGCTCAGTGCACAGTACTCAGGGTGCTGGGTGCTCAGTGCTCGGGGTGCTGGGTGCTCAGTGCTCAGGGTGCTGGGCGCTCAGTACTCAGGGTGCAGGGTGCTCAGTACTCAGGGTGCTGGGTGCTCAGTGCTCAGGGTGCTGGGTGCTCAGTGCTCGTGGTGCTGGGTGCTCAGTGCTCAGGGTGATCGGTGCTCAGTACTCAGGGTGCTGGGTGCTCAGTGCTCAGGGTGCTGGGTGCTCAGTCCTCAGGGTGCTTAGTGCTCAGGGTGCTGGGTGCTCAGTGCTCGGGGTGCTCGGTGCTCAGTATTCAGGGTGCTGAGTGCTCAGTACTCAGGGTGCTGAGTGCTCAGTACTCAGGGTGCTGGGTGCTCAGTGCTCAGGTTGCTGGGTGATCAGTGCTCAGGGTGCTGGGTGCTCAGTTCTCAGCGTGCTGGGTGCTCAGTGCTCGGGGTGCTGGGTGCTCAGTACTCAGGTTGCTGGGTGCTCAGTGCTTGGTGTGCTCGGTGCTCAGTACGTTGGGTGCTCACTACTCAGGGTGCTGGGTGCTCAGTGCTCGGGGTGATCCGTGCTCAGTACTCAGGTTGCTGGGTGCTCAGTTCTCGGGGTGCTCAGTGCTCAGTACGTTGGGTGCTCACTACTCAGGGTGCTGGGTGCTCAGTGCTCAGGGTGCTGGGTGCTCAGTGCTCAGGGTGCTTGGTGCTCAGTGCTCAGGGTGCTGGGTGCTCAGTACTCAGGGTGCTGGTTGCTCAGTACTCAGGGTGCTCAGTGCTCAGTACTCAGGGTGCTCAGTGCTCAGTACTCAGGGTGCTCAGTTCTCAGGGTGCTGGGTGCTCAGTCCTCAGGGTGCTGGGTGCTCAGTGCTCAGGGTGCTCAGTGCTCAGTGCTCAGGGTGCTGGGTGCTCAGTACTCAGGGTGCTGTGTGCTCAGTGCTCGGGGTGCTGGGTGCTCAGTACCCAGAGTGCTGGGTGCTCAGTGCTCAGGGTGCTGGGTGCTCAGTGCTCAGGGTGCTCGGTGCTTAGTACTCAGGGTGCTCGGTGCTCGGGGTGCTGGGTGCTCAGTGCACGGGGTGCTGGGTGCTCAGTGCTCGGGGTGCTGGGTGCTCAGTGCTCAGGGTGCTGGGTGCTCAGTACTCAAGGTGCTGGCTGCTCAGTACTCAGGGTGCTGGGTGCTCAGTACTCAGGGAGCTCAGTGCTTGGGGTGCTGGGTGCTCAGTACTCAGGGTGCTCAGTGCTTGGGGTGTTGGGTGCTCAGTACTCAGGTTGCTGGGTGCTCAGTGTTCAGGGTGTTGGGTGCTCAGTACTCAGGGTGCTGGGTGCTCAGTACTCAGGGTGCTGGGTGCTCAGTGCTCGGGGTGCTGGGTGCTCAGTGCTCGGGGTGCTGGGTGCTCAGTGCTCGGGGTGCTGGGTGCTCAGTGCTCGGGGTGCTGGGTGCTCAGTGCTCAGGGTGCTGGGTGCTCAGTGCTCGGGGTGCTGGGTGCTCAGTGCTCGGGGTGCTGGGTTCTCAGTGCTCGGGGTGCTCGGTGCTCAGTGCTCGGGGTGCTGGGTGCTCAGTACTCGTGGTGCTCAGTGCTCAGTACTCAGGGTGCTGGGTGCTCAGTGCTCAGGGCGCTGGGTGCTCAGTGCTCGGGGTGCTGGCTGCTCGGTGCTCAGGTTGCTGGGTGGTCAGTACTCAGGGTGCTGGGTGCTCAGTACTCAGGGTGCGGGGTGCTCATTGCTTGGGGTGCTGGTTGCTCAGTGCTCGGGGTGCTGGGTGCTCAGTGCTCAGGGTGCTTGGTGCTCAGTGCTCAGGGTGCTGGGTGCTCAGTACTCAGGGTGCTGGGTGCTCAGTACTCGGGTGCTGGGTGCTCAGTGCTCAGGGTACTGGGTGCTCAGTGCTCAGGGTGCTGGGTGCTCAGTGCTCAGGGTGCTGGGTGCTCAGTGCTCGGGGTGCTGGGTGCTCAGTGCTCAGTACTCAGGGTGCTGGGTGCTCAGTGCTCGGGGTGCTGGGTGCTCAGTGCTCAGTACTCAGGGTGCTGGGTGCTCAGTGCTCGGGGTGCTGGGTACTCAGTGCTCGGGGTGCTGGGTGCTCAGTACTCGCGGTGCTGGGTGCTCAGTACTCAGGGTGTTGGGTGCTCAGTACTCCGGGTGCTGGGTGCTCAGTTCTCGGGGTGCTCGGTGCTCAGTACTCAGTGATCAGGGTGCTGAGTGCTCAGTGCTCAGGGTGCTGGGTGTTCAGTACTCAGGGAGCTGGGTGCTCAGTACTCAGGGTGCTGGGTGCTCAGTGCTCAGGCTGCTGGGTGCTCAGTACTCGGGGTGCTCGGTGCCCAGTGCTCAGGGTGCTGGGTGCTCAGTACTCAGGGTGCTGGGTACTCAGTGCTCAGGGTGCTCGGTGCTCAGTACTCGGGGTGCTGGGTGCTCATTCTCGGGGTGCTGGGTGCTCAGTGCTCGGGGTGCTGGGTGCTCAGTACTCAGGGTGCTGGGTGCTCAGTGCTCAGGGTGCTGGGTGCTCAGTACTCTGGGTGCTGGGTGCTCAGTGCTCAGGGTGCTGGGTGCTCAGTACTCAGGGTGCTGGGTGCTCAGTGCTCAGGGTGCTGGGTGCTCAGTACTCAGGGTGCTGGGAGCTCAGTGCTCAGGGTGATCGGTGCTCAGTACTCAGGGTGCTCAGTACTCAGGGTGCTGGGTGCTCAGTGCTCGGGGTGCTGGGTGCTCAGTATTCAGGGTGCTGGGTGCTCAGTGCTTTGGGTTCTGGTTGCTCAGTGCTCAGGGTGATCGGTGCTCAGTACTCAGGGTGCTGGGTGCTCAGTGCTCAGGGTGCTGGGTGCTCAGTCCTCAGGGTGCTTAGTGCTCAGGGTGCTGGGTGCTCAGTGCTCGGGGTGCTCGGTGCTCAGTACTCAGGGTGCTGAGTGCTCAGTACGCAGGGTGCTGGGTGCTCAGTAATCAGGGTGCTGGGTGCTCAGTGCTCAGGTTGCTGGGTGATCAGTGCTCAGGGTGCTGGGTGCTCAGTGCTCAGCGTGCTGGGTGCTCAGTGCTCGGGGTGCTGGGTGCTCAGTACTCAGGTTGCTGGGTGCTCAGTGCTTGGAGTGCTCGGTGCTCAGTACGTTGGGTGCTCACTACTCAGGGTGCTGGGTGCTCAGTGCTCGGGGTAATCCGTGCTCAGTACTCAGGTTGCTGGGTGCTCAGTGCTCGGGGTGCTCAGTGCTCAGTACGTTGGGTGCTCACTACTCAGGGTGCTGGGTGCTCAGTGCTCAGGGTGCTGGGTGCTCAGTGCTCAGGGTGCTTGGTGCTCAGTGCTCAGGGTGCTGGGTGCTCAGTACTCAGGGTGCTGGTTGCTCAGTACTCAGGGTGCTCAGTGCTCAGTACTCAGGGTGCTCAGTGCTCAGTACTCAGGGTGCTCAGTTCTCATGGTGCTGGGTGCTCAGTCCTCAGGGTGCTGGGTGCTCTGTGCTCAGGGTGCTCAGTGCTCAGTGCTCAGGGTGCTGGGTGCTCAGTACTCAGGGTGCTGTGTGCTCAGTGCACGGGGTGCTGGGTGCTCAGTACTCAGAGTGCTGGGTGCTCAGTGCTCAGGGTGCTGGGTGCTCAGTGCTCAGGGTGCTCGGTGCTTAGTACTCAGGGTGCTCGGTGCTCGGGGTGCTGGGTGCTCAGTGCACGGGGTGCTGGGTGCTCAGTACTCAGAGTGCTGGGTGCTCAGTGCTCAGGGTGCTGGGTGCTCAGTGCTCAGGGTGCTCGGTGCTTAGTACTCAGGGTGCTCGGTGCTCGGGGTGCTGGGTGCTCGGTGCTCAGGGTGCTGGGTGCTCAGTGCTCAGGGTGCTGGGTGCTCAGTACTCAAGGTGCTGGCTGCTCAGTACTCAGGGTGCTGGGTGCTCAGTACTCAGGGAGCTCAGTGCTTGGGGTGCTGGGTGCTCAGTACTCAGGGTGCTCAGTGCTTGGGGTGTTGGGTGCTCAGTACTCAGGTTGCTGGGTGCTCAGTGATCAGGATGTTGGGTGCTCAGTACTCAGGGTGCTGGGTGCTCAGTACTCAGGGTGCTGGGTGCTCAGTGCTCAGGGCGCTGTGTGCTCAGTGCTCGGGGTGCTGGCTGCTCGGTGCTCAGGTTGCTGGGTGGTCAGTACTCGGGGTGCTGGGTGCTCAGTACTCAGGGTGCGGGGTGCTCATTGCTTGGGGTGCTGGTTGCTCAGTGCTCGGGGTGCTGGGTGCTCAGTGCTCAGGGTGCTTGGTGCTCAGTGCTCAGGGTGCTGGGTGCTCAGTACTCAGGGTGCTGGGTGCTCAGTACTCGGGTGCTGGGTGCTCATTGCTCAGGGTGCTGGGTGCTCAGTGCTCAGGGTGCTGGGTGCTCAGTGCTCGGGGTGCTGGGTGCTCAGTGCTCAGTACTCAGGGTGCTGGGTGCTCAGTGCTCAGTACTCAGGGTGCTGGGTGCTCAGTGCTCAGGGTGCTGGGTGCTCAGTGCTCAGGGTGCTGGGTGCTCAGTGCTCGGGGTGCTGGGTGCTCAGTGCTCAGTACTCACGGTGCTGGGTGCTCAGTGCTCGGGGTGCTGGGTGCTCAGTGCTCAGTACTCAGGGTGCTGGGTGCTCAGTGCTCGGGGTGCTGGGTGCTCAGTGCTCGGGGTGCTGGGTGCTCAGTACTCGGGGTGCTGGGTGCTCAGTACTCAGGGTGTTGGGTGCTCAGTACTCCGGGTGCTGGGTGCTCAGTTCTCGGGGTGCTCGGTGCTCAGTACTCAGTGATCAGGGTGCTGAGTGCTCAGTGCTCAGGGTGCTGGGTGTTCAGTACTCAGGGAGCTGGGTGCTCAGTACTCAGGGTGCTGGGTGCTCAGTGCTCAGGCTGCTGGGTGCTCAGTACTCGGGGTGCTCGGTGCCCAGTGCTCAGGGTGCTGGGTGCTCAGTACTCAGGGTGCTGGGTACTCAGTGCTCAGGGTGCTCGGTGCTCAGTACTCGGGGTGCTGGGTGCTCATTCTCGGGGTGCTGGGTGCTCAGTGATCGGGGTGCTGGGTGCTCAGTACTCAGGGTGCTGGGTGCTCAGTGCTCAGGGTGCTGGGTGCTCAGTACTCAGGGTGCTGGGTGCTCAGTTCTCAGGGTGCTGGGTGCTCAGTACTCAGGGTGCTGGGTGCTCAGTGCTCAGGGTGCTGGGTGCTCAGTACTCAGGGTGCTGGGAGCTCAGTGCTCAGGGTGATCGGTGCTCAGTACTCAGGGTGCTCAGTACTCAGGGTGCTGGGTGCTCAGTGCTCGGGGTGCTGGGTGCTCAGTATTCAGGGTGCTGGGTGCTCAGTGCTTTGGGTTCTGGGTGCTCAGTGCTCAGGGTGATCGGTGCTCAGTACTCAGGGTGCTGGGTGCTCAGTGCTCAGGGTGCTGGGTGCTCAGTCCTCAGGGTGCTTAGTGCTCAGGGTGCTGGGTGCTCAGTGCTCGGGGTGCTCGGTGCTCAGTACTCAGGGTGCTGAGTGCTCAGTACTCAGGGTGCTGGGTGCTCAGTACTCAGGGTGCTGGGTGCTCAGTGCTCAGGTTGCTGGGTGATCAGTGCTCAGGGTGCTGGGTGCTCAGTGCTCAGCGTGCTGGGTGCTCAGTGCTCGGGGTGCTGGGTGCTCAGTACTCAGGTTGCTGGGTGCTCAGTGCTTGGTGTGCTCGGTGCTCAGTACGTTGGGTGCTCACTACTCAGGGTGCTGGGTGCTCAGTGCTCGGGGTGATCCGTGTTCAGTACTCAGGTTGCTGGGTGCTCAGTGCTCGGGGTGCTCAGTGCTCAGTACGTTGGGTGCTCACTACTCAGGGTGCTGGGTGCTCAGTGCTCAGGGTGCTGGGTGCTCAGTGCTCAGGGTGCTTGGTGCTCAGTGCTCAGGGTGCTGGGTGCTCAGTACTCAGGGTGCTGGTTGCTCAGTATTCAGGGTGCTCAGTGCTCAGTACTCAGAGTGCTCAGTGCTCAGTACTCAGGGTGCTCAGTTCTCAGGGTGCTGGGTGCTCAGTCCTCAGGGTGCTGGGTGCTCTGTGCTCAGGGTGCTCAGTGCTCAGTGCTCAGGGTGCTGGGTGCTCAGTACTCAGGGTGCTGTGTGCTCAGTGCTCGGGGTGCTGGGTGCTCAGTACTCAGAGTGCTGGGTGCTCAGTGCTCAGGGTGCTGGGTGCTCAGTGCCCAGGGTGCTCGGTGCTTAGTACTCAGGGTGCTCGGTGCTCGGGGTGCTGGGTGCTCAGTGCACGGGGTGCTGGGTGCTCATTGCTCGGGGTGCTGGGTGCTCAGTGCTCAGGGTGCTGGGTGCTCAGTACTCAGGGAGCTCAGTGCTTGGGGTGCTGGGTGCTCAGTACTCAGGGTGCTCAGTGCTTGGGGTGTTGCGTGCTCAGTACTCAGGTTGCTGGGTGCTCAGTGATCAGGATGTTGGGTGCTCAGTACTCAGGGTGCTGGGTGCTCAGTACTCAGGGTGCTGGGTGCTCAGTGCTCGGGGTGCTGGGTGCTCAGTGCTCGGGGTGCTGGGTGCTCAGTGCTCGGGGTGCTGGGTGCTCAGTGCTCGGGGTGCTGGGTGCTCAGTGCTCAGGGTGCTGGGTGCTCAGTGCTCGGGGTGCTGGGTGCTCAGTGCTCGGGGTGCTGGGTTCTCAGTTCTCGGGGTGCTCGGTGCTCAGTGCTCGGGGTGCTGGGTGTTCAGTACTCGTGGTGCTCAGTGCTCAGTACTCAGGGTGCTGGGTGCTCAGTGCTCAGGGCGCTGGGTGCTCAGTGCTCGGGGTGCTGGCTGCTCGGTGCTCAGGTTACTGGGTGGTCAGTACTCGGGGTGCTGGGTGCTCAGTACTCAGGGTGCGGGGTGCTCATTGCTTGGGGTGCTGGTTGCTCAGTGCTCGGGGCGCTGGGTGCTCAGTGCTCGGGGCGCTGGTTGCTCAGTGCTCGGGGCGCTGGGTGCTCAGTGCTCGGGGTGCTCGGTGCTCAGTGCTCAAGGTGCTGGGTGCTCAGTACTCAGGGTGCCCATTGCTCATGGTGCTGGGTGCTCAGTACTCAGGGTGCTGGGTGCTCATTGCTCAGGGAGCTCGGTGCTAGGGGTGCTGGGTGCTCAGTGCTCGGGGTGCTCGGTGCTCAGTACTCGGGGTGCTCAGTGCTCAGTACTCAGGGTGCTGGGTGCTCAGTGCTCAGGGTGCTGGGTGCTCAGTGCTCAGGGTGCTGGGAGCTCAGTACTCAGGGTGCTCGGTGCTCGGGGTGCTGGGTGCTCAGTGCTCGGGGTGCTCGGTGCTCAGTACTCGGGGTGCTCAGTGCTCAGTACTCAGGGTGCTGGGTGCTCAGTGCTCAGGGTGCTGGGTGCTCAGTACTCAGGGTGCTGCGTGCTCGGTGCTCAGGACGCTGGGTGCTCAGTACTCAGGGTGCTGGGTGCTCAGTACTCAGGGTGCTCGGTGCTCAGTACTCAGGGTGCTGGGTGCTCAGTGCTCGGGGTGCTGGGTGCTCAGTACTCAGAGTGCTCAGTGCTCAGTACTCAGCGTGCTGGGTGCTCAGTGCTCAGGGTGCTCGGTGCTCAGTACTCAGGGTGCTCAGTGCTCAGTACTCAGCGTGCTGGGTGCTCAGTGCTCAGGGTGCTCGGTGCTCAGTACTCAGGGTGCTCAGTGCTCAGTACTCAGCGTGCTGGGTGCTCAGTGCTCAGGGTGCTCGGTGCTCAGTACTCAGGGTGCTCAGTGCTGAGTACTCAGCGTGCTGGGTGCTCATTGCTCGGGGTGCTGGGTGCTCAGTACTCAGGGTGCTGGGTGCTCAGTACTCGTTGTGCTGGGTGCTAAGTGCTCAGGGTGCTGGGTGCTCAGAACTCAGGGTGCTGGGTGCTCAGTATTCAGGGTGCTCAGTGCTTATTACTCAGCGTGCTGGGTGCTCAGTGCTCAGGCTGCTCGGTGCTCAGTGCTCGGGGTGCTGAGTGCTCAGTGCTCAGGGTGCTGGGTGATCAGTATTCAGGTTGCTGGGTGCTCAGTACTCAGGGTGCTGGGTGCTCAGTACTCGGGTGCTGGGTGCTCAGTACTCAGGGTGCTGGGTGCTCAGTACTCGGGTGCTGGGTGCTCAGTGTTCAGGGTGCTGGGTGCTCAGTGCTCGGGGTGCTGGGTGCTCAGTGCTCAGTACTCAGGGTGCTGGGTGCTCAGTGCTCGGGGTGCTGGGTGCTCAGTGCTCAGGGTGATGGGTGCTCAGTGCTCGGGGTGCTGGGTGCTCAGTGCACAGTACTCAGGGTGCTGGGTGCTCAGTGCTCGGGGTGCTGGGTGCTCAGTGCTCAGGGTGCTGGGCGCTCAGTACTCAGGGTGCAGGGTGCTCAGTACTCAGGGTGCTGGGTGCTCAGTGCTCAGGGTGCTGGGTGCTCAGTGCTCGTGGTGCTGGGTGCTCAGTGCTCAGGGTGATCGGTGCTCAGTACTCAGGGTGCTGGGTGCTCAGTGCTCAGGGTGCTGGGTGCTCAGTCCTCAGGGTGCTTAGTGCTCAGGGTG
The DNA here is from genome assembly GCF_018167655.1 of Microtus oregoni. Classification (NCBI taxonomy): domain Eukaryota; kingdom Metazoa; phylum Chordata; class Mammalia; order Rodentia; family Cricetidae; genus Microtus; species Microtus oregoni. The sequence goes on along the minus strand of NW_024544072.1, from coordinate 47,073 downwards.
CTGGGTGCTCAGTGCTCGGGGTGCTCGGTGCTCAGTATTCAGGGTGCTGAGTGCTCAGTACTCAGGGTGCTGAGTGCTCAGTACTCAGGGTGCTGGGTGCTCAGTGCTCAGGTTGCTGGGTGATCAGTGCTCAGGGTGCTGGGTGCTCAGTTCTCAGCGTGCTGGGTGCTCAGTGCTCGGGGTGCTGGGTGCTCAGTACTCAGGTTGCTGGGTGCTCAGTGCTTGGTGTGCTCGGTGCTCAGTACGTTGGGTGCTCACTACTCAGGGTGCTGGGTGCTCAGTGCTCGGGGTGATCCGTGCTCAGTACTCAGGTTGCTGGGTGCTCAGTTCTCGGGGTGCTCAGTGCTCAGTACGTTGGGTGCTCACTACTCAGGGTGCTGGGTGCTCAGTGCTCAGGGTGCTGGGTGCTCAGTGCTCAGGGTGCTTGGTGCTCAGTGCTCAGGGTGCTGGGTGCTCAGTACTCAGGGTGCTGGTTGCTCAGTACTCAGGGTGCTCAGTGCTCAGTACTCAGGGTGCTCAGTGCTCAGTACTCAGGGTGCTCAGTTCTCAGGGTGCTGGGTGCTCAGTCCTCAGGGTGCTGGGTGCTCAGTGCTCAGGGTGCTCAGTGCTCAGTGCTCAGGGTGCTGGGTGCTCAGTACTCAGGGTGCTGTGTGCTCAGTGCTCGGGGTGCTGGGTGCTCAGTACCCAGAGTGCTGGGTGCTCAGTGCTCAGGGTGCTGGGTGCTCAGTGCTCAGGGTGCTCGGTGCTTAGTACTCAGGGTGCTCGGTGCTCGGGGTGCTGGGTGCTCAGTGCACGGGGTGCTGGGTGCTCAGTGCTCGGGGTGCTGGGTGCTCAGTGCTCAGGGTGCTGGGTGCTCAGTACTCAAGGTGCTGGCTGCTCAGTACTCAGGGTGCTGGGTGCTCAGTACTCAGGGAGCTCAGTGCTTGGGGTGCTGGGTGCTCAGTACTCAGGGTGCTCAGTGCTTGGGGTGTTGGGTGCTCAGTACTCAGGTTGCTGGGTGCTCAGTGTTCAGGGTGTTGGGTGCTCAGTACTCAGGGTGCTGGGTGCTCAGTACTCAGGGTGCTGGGTGCTCAGTGCTCGGGGTGCTGGGTGCTCAGTGCTCGGGGTGCTGGGTGCTCAGTGCTCGGGGTGCTGGGTGCTCAGTGCTCGGGGTGCTGGGTGCTCAGTGCTCAGGGTGCTGGGTGCTCAGTGCTCGGGGTGCTGGGTGCTCAGTGCTCGGGGTGCTGGGTTCTCAGTGCTCGGGGTGCTCGGTGCTCAGTGCTCGGGGTGCTGGGTGCTCAGTACTCGTGGTGCTCAGTGCTCAGTACTCAGGGTGCTGGGTGCTCAGTGCTCAGGGCGCTGGGTGCTCAGTGCTCGGGGTGCTGGCTGCTCGGTGCTCAGGTTGCTGGGTGGTCAGTACTCGGGGTGCTGGGTGCTCAGTACTCAGGGTGCGGGGTGCTCATTGCTTGGGGTGCTGGTTGCTCAGTGCTCGGGGTGCTGGGTGCTCAGTGCTCAGGGTGCTTGGTGCTCAGTGCTCAGGGTGCTGGGTGCTCAGTACTCAGGGTGCTGGGTGCTCAGTACTCGGGTGCTGGGTGCTCAGTGCTCAGGGTACTGGGTGCTCAGTGCTCAGGGTGCTGGGTGCTCAGTGCTCAGGGTGCTGGGTGCTCAGTGCTCGGGGTGCTGGGTGCTCAGTGCTCAGTACTCAGGGTGCTGGGTGCTCAGTGCTCGGGGTGCTGGGTGCTCAGTGCTCAGTACTCAGGGTGCTGGGTGCTCAGTGCTCGGGGTGCTGGGTACTCAGTGCTCGGGGTGCTGGGTGCTCAGTACTCGCGGTGCTGGGTGCTCAGTACTCAGGGTGTTGGGTGCTCAGTACTCCGGGTGCTGGGTGCTCAGTTCTCGGGGTGCTCGGTGCTCAGTACTCAGTGATCAGGGTGCTGAGTGCTCAGTGCTCAGGGTGCTGGGTGTTCAGTACTCAGGGAGCTGGGTGCTCAGTACTCAGGGTGCTGGGTGCTCAGTGCTCAGGCTGCTGGGTGCTCAGTACTCGGGGTGCTCGGTGCCCAGTGCTCAGGGTGCTGGGTGCTCAGTACTCAGGGTGCTGGGTACTCAGTGCTCAGGGTGCTCGGTGCTCAGTACTCGGGGTGCTGGGTGCTCATTCTCGGGGTGCTGGGTGCTCAGTGCTCGGGGTGCTGGGTGCTCAGTACTCAGGGTGCTGGGTGCTCAGTGCTCAGGGTGCTGGGTGCTCAGTACTCTGGGTGCTGGGTGCTCAGTGCTCAGGGTGCTGGGTGCTCAGTACTCAGGGTGCTGGGTGCTCAGTGCTCAGGGTGCTGGGTGCTCAGTACTCAGGGTGCTGGGAGCTCAGTGCTCAGGGTGATCGGTGCTCAGTACTCAGGGTGCTCAGTACTCAGGGTGCTGGGTGCTCAGTGCTCGGGGTGCTGGGTGCTCAGTATTCAGGGTGCTGGGTGCTCAGTGCTTTGGGTTCTGGTTGCTCAGTGCTCAGGGTGATCGGTGCTCAGTACTCAGGGTGCTGGGTGCTCAGTGCTCAGGGTGCTGGGTGCTCAGTCCTCAGGGTGCTTAGTGCTCAGGGTGCTGGGTGCTCAGTGCTCGGGGTGCTCGGTGCTCAGTACTCAGGGTGCTGAGTGCTCAGTACTCAGGGTGCTGGGTGCTCAGTAATCAGGGTGCTGGGTGCTCAGTGCTCAGGTTGCTGGGTGATCAGTGCTCAGGGTGCTGGGTGCTCAGTGCTCAGCGTGCTGGGTGCTCAGTGCTCGGGGTGCTGGGTGCTCAGTACTCAGGTTGCTGGGTGCTCAGTGCTTGGAGTGCTCGGTGCTCAGTACGTTGGGTGCTCACTACTCAGGGTGCTGGGTGCTCAGTGCTCGGGGTAATCCGTGCTCAGTACTCAGGTTGCTGGGTGCTCAGTGCTCGGGGTGCTCAGTGCTCAGTACGTTGGGTGCTCACTACTCAGGGTGCTGGGTGCTCAGTGCTCAGGGTGCTGGGTCCTCAGTGCTCAGGGTGCTTGGTGCTCAGTGCTCAGGGTGCTGGGTGCTCAGTACTCAGGGTGCTGGTTGCTCAGTACTCAGGGTGCTCAGTGCTCAGTACTCAGGGTGCTCAGTGCTCAGTACTCAGGGTGATCAGTTCTCATGGTGCTGGGTGCTCAGTCCTCAGGGTGCTGGGTGCTCTGTGCTCAGGGTGCTCAGTGCTCAGTGCTCAGGGTGCTGGGTGCTCAGTACTCAGGGTGCTGTGTGCTCAGTGCACGGGGTGCTGGGTGCTCAGTACTCAGAGTGCTGGGTGCTCAGTGCTCAGGGTGCTGGGTGCTCAGTGCTCAGGGTGCTCGGTGCTTAGTACTCAGGGTGCTCGGTGCTCGGGGTGCTGGGTGCTCAGTGCACGGGGTGCTGGGTGCTCAGTACTCAGAGTGCTGGGTGCTCAGTGCTCAGGGTGCTGGGTGCTCAGTGCTCAGGGTGCTCGGTGCTTAGTACTCAGGGTGCTCGGTGCTCGGGGTGCTGGGTGCTCGGTGCTCAGGGTGCTGGGTGCTCAGTGCTCAGGGTGCTGGGTGCTCAGTACTCAAGGTGCTGGCTGCTCAGTACTCAGGGTGCTGGGTGCTCAGTACTCAGGGAGCTCAGTGCTTGGGGTGCTGGGTGCTCAGTACTCAGGTTGCTGGGTGCTCAGTGATCAGGATGTTGGGTGCTCAGTACTCAGGGTGCTGGGTGCTCAGTACTCAGGGTGCTGGGTGCTCAGTGCTCAGGGCGCTGTGTGCTCAGTGCTCGGGGTGCTGGCTGCTCGGTGCTCAGGTTGCTGGGTGGTCAGTACTCGGGGTGCTGGGTGCTCAGTACTCAGGGTGCGGGGTGCTCATTGCTTGGGGTGCTGGTTGCTCAGTGCTCGGGGTGCTGGGTGCTCAGTGCTCAGGGTGCTTGGTGCTCAGTGCTCAGGGTGCTGGGTGCTCAGTACTCAGGGTGCTGGGTGCTCAGTACTCGGGTGCTGGGTGCTCATTGCTCAGGGTGCTGGGTGCTCAGTGCTCAGGGTGCTGGGTGCTCAGTGCTCGGGGTGCTGGGTGCTCAGTGCTCAGTACTCAGGGTGCTGGGTGCTCAGTGCTCAGTACTCAGGGTGCTGGGTGCTCAGTGCTCAGGGTGCTGGGTGCTCAGTGCTCAGGGTGCTGGGTGCTCAGTGCTCGGGGTGCTGGGTGCTCAGTGCTCAGTACTCACGGTGCTGGGTGCTCAGTGCTCGGGGTGCTGGGTGCTCAGTGCTCAGTACTCAGGGTGCTGGGTGCTCAGTGCTCGGGGTGCTGGGTGCTCAGTGCTCGGGGTGCTGGGTGCTCAGTACTCGGGGTGCTGGGTGCTCAGTACTCAGGGTGTTGGGTGCTCAGTACTCCGGGTGCTGGGTGCTCAGTTCTCGGGGTGCTCGGTGCTCAGTACTCAGTGATCAGGGTGCTGAGTGCTCAGTGCTCAGGGTGCTGGGTGTTCAGTACTCAGGGAGCTGGGTGCTCAGTACTCAGGGTGCTGGGTGCTCAGTGCTCAGGCTGCTGGGTGCTCAGTACTCGGGGAGCTCGGTGCCCAGTGCTCAGGGTGCTGGGTGCTCAGTACTCAGGGTGCTGGGTACTCAGTGCTCAGGGTGCTCGGTGCTCAGTACTCGGGGTGCTGGGTGCTCATTCTCGGGGTGCTGGGTGCTCAGTGATCGGGGTGCTGGGTGCTCAGTACTCAGGGTGCTGGGTGCTCAGTGCTCAGGGTGCTGGGTGCTCAGTACTCAGGGTGCTGGGTGCTCAGTTCTCAGGGTGCTGGGTGCTCAGTACTCAGGGTGCTGGGTGCTCAGTGCTCAGGGTGCTGGGTGCTCAGTACTCAGGGTGCTGGGAGCTCAGTGCTCAGGGTGATCGGTGCTCAGTACTCAGGGTGCTCAGTACTCAGGGTGCTGGGTGCTCAGTGCTCGGGGTGCTGGGTGCTCAGTATTCAGGGTGCTGGGTGCTCAGTGCTTTGGGTTCTGGGTGCTCAGTGCTCAGGGTGATCGGTGCTCAGTACTCAGGGTGCTGGGTGCTCAGTGCTCAGGGTGCTGGGTGCTCAGTCCTCAGGGTGCTTAGTGCTCAGGGTGCTGGGTGCTCAGTGCTCGGGGTGCTCGGTGCTCAGTACTCAGGGTGCTGAGTGCTCAGTACTCAGGGTGCTGGGTGCTCAGTACTCAGGGTGCTGGGTGCTCAGTGCTCAGGTTGCTGGGTGATCAGTGCTCAGGGTGCTGGGTGCTCAGTGCTCAGCGTGCTGGGTGCTCAGTGCTCGGGGTGCTGGGTGCTCAGTACTCAGGTTGCTGGGTGCTCAGTGCTTGGTGTGCTCGGTGCTCAGTACGTTGGGTGCTCACTACTCAGGGTGCTGGGTGCTCAGTGCTCGGGGTGATCCGTGTTCAGTACTCAGGTTGCTGGGTGCTCAGTGCTCGGGGTGCTCAGTGCTCAGTACGTTGGGTGCTCACTACTCAGGGTGCTGGGTGCTCAGTGCTCAGGGTGCTGGGTGCTCAGTGCTCAGGGTGCTTGGTGCTCAGTGCTCAGGGTGCTGGGTGCTCAGTACTCAGGGTGCTGGTTGCTCAGTATTCAGGGTGCTCAGTGCTCAGTACTCAGAGTGCTCAGTGCTCAGTACTCAGGGTGCTCAGTTCTCAGGGTGCTGGGTGCTCAGTCCTCAGGGTGCTGGGTGCTCTGTGCTCAGGGTGCTCAGTGCTCAGTGCTCAGGGTGCTGGGTGCTCAGTACTCAGGGTGCTGTGTGCTCAGTGCTCGGGGTGCTGGGTGCTCAGTACTCAGAGTGCTGGGTGCTCAGTGCTCAGGGTGCTGGGTGCTCAGTGCCCAGGGTGCTCGGTGCTTAGTACTCAGGGTGCTCGGTGCTCGGGGTGCTGGGTGCTCAGTGCACGGGGTGCTGGGTGCTCATTGCTCGGGGTGCTGGGTGCTCAGTGCTCAGGGTGCTGGGTGCTCAGTACTCAGGGAGCTCAGTGCTTGGGGTGCTGGGTGCTCAGTACTCAGGGTGCTCAGTGCTTGGGGTGTTGGGTGCTCAGTACTCAGGTTGCTGGGTGCTCAGTGATCAGGATGTTGGGTGCTCAGTACTCAGGGTGCTGGGTGCTCAGTACTCAGGGTGCTGGGTGCTCAGTGCTCGGGGTGCTGGGTGCTCAGTGCTCGGGGTGCTGGGTGCTCAGTGCTCGGGGTGCTGGGTGCTCAGTGCTCGGGGTGCTGGGTGCTCAGTGCTCAGGGTGCTGGGTGCTCAGTGCTCGGGGTGCTGGGTGCTCAGTGCTCGGGGTGCTGGGTTCTCAGTTCTCGGGGTGCTCGGTGCTCAGTGCTCGGGGTGCTGGGTGTTCAGTACTCGTGGTGCTCAGTGCTCAGTACTCAGGGTGCTGGGTGCTCAGTGCTCAGGGCGCTGGGTGCTCAGTGCTCGGGGTGCTGGCTGCTCGGTGCTCAGGTTACTGGGTGGTCAGTACTCGGGGTGCTGGGTGCTCAGTACTCAGGGTGCGGGGTGCTCATTGCTTGGGGTGCTGGTTGCTCAGTGCTCGGGGCGCTGGGTGCTCAGTGCTCGGGGCGCTGGTTGCTCAGTGCTCGGGGCGCTGGGTGCTCAGTGCTCGGGGTGCTCGGTGCTCAGTGCTCAAGGTGCTGGGTGCTCAGTACTCAGGGTGCCCATTGCTCATGGTGCTGGGTGCTCAGTACTCAGGGTGCTGGGTGCTCATTGCTCAGGGAGCTCGGTGCTAGGGGTGCTGGGTGCTCAGTGCTCGGGGTGCTCGGAGCTCAGTACTCAGAGTGCTGGGTGCTCAGTGCTCGGGGTGCTCGGTGCTCAGTACTCAGGGTGCTGGGTGCTCAATGCTCGGGGTGCTGGGTGCTCAGTGCTCAGTACTCAGGGTGCTGGGTGCTCAGTGCTCAGGGTGCTGTGTGCTCAGTGCTCAGGGTGCTGGGTGCTCAGTGCTCAGGGTGCTGGGTGCTCAGTGCTCGGGGTGCTCGGTGCTCAGTGCTCGGGGTGCTGGGTGCTCAGTACTCGTGGTGCTCAGTGCTCAGTACTCAGGGTGCTGGGTGCTCAGTGCTCAGGGCGCTGGGTGCTCAGTGCTCGGGGTGCTGGCTGCTCGGTGCTCAGGTTGCTGGGTGGTCAGTACTCCTGGTGCTGGGTGCTCAGTACTCAGGGTGCGGGGTGCTCATTGCTTGGGGTGCTGGTTGCTCAGTGCTCGGGGTGCTGGGTGCTCAGTGCTCGGGGCGCTGGGTGCTCAGTGCTCGGGGCGCTGTTTGCTCAGTGCTCGGGGCGCTGGGTGCTCAGTGCTCTGGGTGCTCGAAGCTCAGTACTCAGGGTGCTGGGTTCTCAGTGCTCGGGTTGCACGGTGCTCAGTACGTTGGGTGCTCACTACTCAGGGTGCTGAGTGCTCAGTGCTCAGGGTGCTCAGTGCTCAGTACTCAGGGTGCTCAGTGCTCAGTACTCAGGGTGCTCGGTGCTCAGGGTGCTGGGTGCTCAGTGCTCGGGGTGCTGGGTGCTCATTGCTCGCGGGGCTGCGTGCTCAGTGCTCAGGGTGCTCAGTGCTCAGTACTCGGGATGCTGGGTGCTCAGTGCTCAGGGTGCTCAATGCTCAGTACTCGGGGTGCTGTGTGCTCAGTGCTCAGGGTGCTCAGTGCTCAGTGCTCGGGGTGCTGGGTGCTCAGTGCTCGGGGCGCTGGGTGCTCAGTGCTCGGGGTGCTCGGTGCTCAGTACTCAGGGTGCTGGGTGCTCAGTGCTCAGGGTGCTGGGTGCTCAGTGCTCAGGGTGCTGGGAGCTCAGTACTCAGGGTGCTCGGTGCTCGGGGTGCTGGGTGCTCAGTGCTCGGGGTGCTCGGTGCTCAGTACTCGGGGTGCTCAGTGCTCAGTACTCAGGGTGCTGGGTGCTCAGTGCTCAGGGTGCTGGGTGCTCAGTACTCAGGGTGCTGCGTGCTCGGTGCTCAGGACGCTGGGTGCTCAGTACTCAGGGTGCTGGGTGCTCAGTACTCAGGGTGCTCGGTGCTCAGTACTCAGGGTGCTGGGTGCTCAGTGCTCGGGGTGCTGGGTGCTCAGTACTCAGGGTGCTCAGTGCTCAGTACTCAGCGTGCTGGGTGCTCAGTGCTCAGGGTGCTCGGTGCTCAGTACTCAGGGTGCTCAGTGCTCAGTACTCAGCGTGCTGGGTGCTCAGTGCTCAGGGTGCTCGGTGCTCAGTACTCAGGGTGCTCAGTGCTCAGTACTCAGCGTGCTGGGTGCTCAGTGCTCAGGGTGCTCGGTGCTCAGTACTCAGGGTGCTCAGTGCTGAGTACTCAGCGTGCTGGGTGCTCATTGCTCGGGGTGCTGGGTGCTCAGTACTCAGGGTGCTGGGTGCTCAGTACTCCTTGTGCTGGGTGCTAAGTGCTCAGGGTGCTGGGTGCTCAGAACTCAGGGTGCTGGGTGCTCAGTATTCAGGGTGCTCAGTGCTTATTACTCAGCGTGCTGGGTGCTCAGTGCAGAGGCTGCTCGGTGCTCAGTGCTCGGGGTGCTGAGTGCTCAGTGCTCAGGGTGCTGGGTGCTCAGTATTCAGGGTGCTGGGTGCTCAGTACTCAGGGTGCTGGGTGCTCAGTACTCGGGTGCTGGGTGCTCAGTACTCAGGGTGCTGGGTGCTCAGTACTCGGGTGCTGGGTGCTCAGTGTTCAGGGTGCTGGGTGCTCAGTGCTCGGGGTGCTGGGTGCTCAGTGCTCAGTACTCAGGGTGCTGGGTGCTCAGTGCTCGGGGTGCTGGGTGCTCAGTGCTCAGGGTGATGGGTGCTCAGTGCTCGGGGTGCTGGGTGCTCAGTGCACAGTACTCAGGGTGCTGGGTGCTCAGTGCTCGGGGTGCTGGGTGCTCAGTGCTCAGGGTGCTGGGCGCTCAGTACTCAGGGTGCAGGGTGCTAAGTACTCAGGGTGCTGGGTGCTCAGTGCTCAGGGTGCTGGGTGCTCAGTGCTCGTGGTGCTGGGTGCTCAGTGCTCAGTACTCAGGGTGCTGGGTGATCAGTGCTCGGGGTGCTGGGTGCTCAGTGCTCAGGGTGCTGGGTGCTCAGTGCTCAGGGCGCTGGGTGCTCAGTGCTCGGGGTGCTGGGTGCTCAGTGCTCAGTCCTCAGGGTGATGGGTGCTCAGTGCTCAGGGTGCTGGGTGCTCAGTACTCAGGGTGCTGGGTGCACGGTGCTCAGTACGCTGGGTGCTCAGTACTCAGGGTGCTGGGTGCACGGTGCTCAGTACGCTGGGTGCTCAGTACTCAGGGTGCTGGGTGCTCAGTACTCAGGGTGCTGGGTGCTCAGTGCTCAGGGTGCTGGGTGCTCAGTGCTCAGGGTTCTGGGTGCTCAGTACTCAGGGTGCTCGGTGCTCGGGTTGCTGGGTGCTCAGTGCTCGGGGTGCTCGGTGCTCAGTCCTCCGGGTGCTCAGTGCTCAGTACTCAGGGTGCTGGGTGCTCAGTGCTCAGGGTGCTGGGTGCTCAGTACTCAGGGTGCTGGGTGCACGGTGCTCAGTACGCTGGGTGCTCAGTACTCAGGGTGCTGGGTGCACAGTACTCAGTGTGCTCGGTGCTCAGTACTCAGGGTGCTGGGTGCTCAGTGCTCGGGGTGCTGGGTGCTCAGTACTCAGGGTGCTCAGTGCTCAGTACTCAGCGTGCTGGGTGCTCAGTGCTCAGCGTGCTCGGTGTTCAGTACTCAGGGTGCTCAGTGCTCAGTACTCAGCGTGCTGGGTGCTCAGTGCTCAGGGTGCTCGGTGCTCAGTACTCAGGGTGCTCAGTGCTCAGTACTCAGCGTGCTGGGTGCTCAGTGCTCAGGGTGCTCGGTGCTCAGTACTCAGGGTGCTCAGTGCTCAGTACTCAGCGTGCTGGGTGCTCAGTGCTCGGGGTGCTGGGTGCTCAGTACTCAGGGTGCTGGGTGCTCAGTACTCGTTGTGCTGGGTGCTAAGTGCTCAGGGTGCTGGGTGCTCAGAACTGAGGGTGCTGTGTGCTCAGTACTCAGAGTGCTCAGTGCTCAGTACTCAGCGTGCTGGGTGCTCAGTGCTCAGGGTGCTCGGTGCTCAGTACTCAGGGTGCTTAGTGCTCAGTACTCAGCGTGCTTGGTGCTCAGTGCTCAGGGTGCTGGGTGCTCAGTACTCAGGGTGCTGGGTGCTTAGTACTCAGGGTGCTCGGTCCTCAGTGCTCAGGGTGCTGGGTGCTCAGTACTCAGGGAGCAGGGTGCTCAATGATCAGGGTGCTCAGTGCTCAGTACTCAGGGTGCTCGGTGCTCAGTGATCAGGTTGCTCAGTGCTCAGTACTCAGGGTGCTCAGTGCTCAGTGCTCTGGGTGCTGGGTGCTCAGTGCTCGGGGTGCTGGGTGCTCAGTGCTCAGGGTGCTGGGTGCTCAGTACTCAGGGTGCTCAGTGCTCAGGGTGCTGGGTGCTCAGTGCTCGGGGTGCTGGGTACTCAGTGCTCAGTACACAGGGTGCTGGGTGCTCAGTGCTCTGGGTGCTGGGTGCTCAGTACTCAGTACTCAGGGTGCTGGGTGCTCAGTGCTCGGGGTGCTGGATGCTCAGTACTCAGGGTGTTGGGTGCTCAGTGCTCAGGGTGCTGGATGCACAGTACTCAGGGTGCTGGGTCCTCAGTGCTCAGGGTGCTGGGTGCTCAGTGCTCGGGGTGCTCAGTACTCAGGGTGCTTTGTGTTCAGTGCTCAGGGTACTGGGTGCTCAGTACTGAGGGTGCTCGGTGCTTAGTACTCAGGGTGCTGGGTGCTCAGTACTCAGGGTGCTCATTGCTCAGGGTGCTGCGTGCTCAGTACTCAGGGTGCTCATTGCTCAGGGTGCTGGGTGCTCAGTACTCAGTGTGCTGGGTGCTCAGTGCTCGGGGTGCTCGGTGCTCAGTGCTCAGGGTGCTGGGTGCTCAGTACTCAGGGTGCTCATTGCTCAGGGTGCTGGGTGCTCAGTACTCAGGGTGCTGGGTGCTCAGTACTCAGGGTGCTCAGTGCTCAGTACTCAGGGAGCTCAGTGCTCAGTACTCAGGGTGCTGGGTGCTCAGTGCTCAGGGTGCTGGGTGCTCAGTGCTGAGGGTGCTCAGTACTCAGGGTGCTGTGTGTTCAGTGCTCAGGGTACTGGGTGCTCAGTACTCAGGGTGCTGGGTGCTCAGTGCTCGGGGTGCTGGGTGCTCAGTGCTCAGTACTCAGTGTGCTGGGTGCTCATTGCTCATGGTGCTGGGTGCTCAGTGCTCAGGGTGCTGGGTGCTCAGTGCTCACGGTGCTGGGTACTCAGTGCTCGGGGTGCTCAGTGCTCAGTACTCGCGGTGCTGGGTGCTCAGTGCTCAGGGTGCTCAATGCTCAGTACTCGGGGTGCTGTGTGCTCAGTGCTCAGGGTGCTCAGTGCTCAGTGCTCGGGGTGCTGGGTGCTCAGTGCTCGGGGCGCTGGGTGCTCAGTGCTCGTGGTGCTGGGTGCTCAGTACTCGGGGTGCTGCGTGCTCAGTGCTCAGGGTGCTCAGTGCTCAGTACTCAGTGCTCAGGGTGCTCAGTGCTCAGTGCTCACTGTGCTGGGTGTTCAGTACTCAGGGTGCTGGGTGCTCAGTACTCAGGGTGCTGGGTACTCAGTGCTCAGGGTGCTGGGTGCTCAGTGCTCGGGGTGCTCAGTACTCAGGCTGCTGTGTGTTCAGTGCTCAGGGTACTGGGTGCTCAGTACTCAGGGTGCTCGGTGCTTAGTACTCAGGGTGCTGGGTGCTCAGTACTCCGGTTGCTGGGTGCTCAGTGCTCGGGGTGCTCGGAGCTCAGTACTCAGAGTGCTGGGTGCTCAGTTCTCGGGGTGATCGGTGCTCAGTACTCAGGGTGCTGGGTGCTCAGTGCTCGGGGTGCTCGGTGCTCAGTACGTTGGGTGCTCACTACTCAGGGTGCTGGGTGCTCAGTGCTCAGTGTGCTGGGTGCTCAGTGCTCAGGGTGCTGGGTGCTCAGTGCTCAGGGTGCTGGGTGCTCAGTACTCAGGGTGCTGGGTGCTCAGTGCTCGGGGTGCTGGGTGCTCAGTGCTCAGGGTGCTGGGTGCTCAGTGCTCAGGGTGCTGGATGCACAGTACTCAGGGTGCTGGGTCCTCAGTGCTCAGGGTGCTGGGTGCTCAGTGCTCGGGGTGCTCAGTACTCAGGGTGCTTTGTGTTCAGTGCTCAGGGTACTGGGTGCTCAGTACTGAGGGTGTTCGGTGCTTAGTACTCAGGGTGCTGGGTGCTCAGTACTCAGGGTGCTCATTGCTCAGGGTGCTGCGTGCTCAGTACTCAGGGTGCTCATTGCTCAGGGTGCTGGGTGCTCAGTACTCAGTGTGCTGGGTGCTCGGTGCTCGGGGTGCTCGGTGCTCAGTGCTCAGGGTGCTGGGTGCTCAGTACTCAGGGTGCTCATTGCTCAGGGTGCTGGGTGCTCAGTACTCAGGGTGCTGGGTGCTCAGTACTCAGGGTGCTCAGTGCTCAGTACTCAGGGAGCTCAGTGCTCAGTACTCAGGGTGCTGGGTGCTCAGTGCTCACGGTGCTGGGTGCTCAGTGCTGAGGGTGCTCAGTACTCAGGGTGCTGTGTGTTCAGTGCTCAGGGTACTGGGTGCTCAGTACTCAGGGTGCTGGGTGCTCAGTGCTCGGGGTGCTCGGTGCTCAGTGCTCAGTACTCAGTGTGCTGGGTGCTCAGTGCTCATGGTGCTGGGTGCTCAGTGCTCAGGGTGCTGGGTGCTCAGTGCTCACGGTGCTGGGTACTCAGTGCTCGGGGTGCTCAGTGCTCAGTACTCGCGGTGCTGGGTGCTCAGTGCTAAGGGTGCTCAATGCTCAGTACTCGGGGTGCTGTGTGCTCAGTGCTCAGGGTGCTCAGTGCTCAGTGCTCGGGGTGCTGGGTGCTCAGTGCTCGGGGCGCTGGGTGCTCAGTGCTCGTGGTGCTGGGTGCTCAGTACTCGGGGTGCTGCGTGCTCAGTGCTCAGGGTGCTCAGTGCTCAGTACTCAGTGCTCAGGGTGCTCAGTGCTCAGTGCTCAGGGTGCTGGGTGTTCAGTACTCAGGGTGCTGGTTGCTCAGTACTCAGGGTGCTGGGTACTCAGTGCTCAGGGTGCTGGGTGCTCAGTGCTCGGGGTGCTCAGTACTCAGGCTGCTGTGTGTTCAGTGCTCAGGGTACTGGGTGCTCAGTACTCAGGGTGCTCGGTGCTTAGTACTCAGGGTGCTGGGTGCTCAGTACTCCGGTTGCTGGGTGCTCAGTGCTCGGGGTGCTCGGAGCTCAGTACTCAGAGTGCTGGGTGCTCAGTTCTCGGGGTGATCGGTGCTCAGTACTCAGGGTGCTGGGTGCTCAGTGCTCGGGGTGCTCGGTGCTCAGTACGTTGGGTGCTCACTACTCAGGGTGCTGGGTGCTCAGTGCTCAGTGTGCTGGGTGCTCAGTGCTCAGGGTGCTGGGTGCTCAGTGCTCAGGGTGCTGGGTGCTCAGTACTCAGGGTGCTGGGTGCTCAGTGCTCGGGGTGCTGGGTGCTCAGTGCTCAGGGTGCTGGGTGCTCAGTACTCAGGGTGCTGGGTGCTCAGTACTCAGGGTGCTGGGTGCTCAGTACTCGGGTGCTGGGTGCTCAGTGCTCAGGGTGCTGGGTGCTCAGTGCTCGGGGTGCTGGGTGCTCAGTGCTCAGTACTCAGGGTGCTGGGTGCTCAGTGCTCGGGGTGCTGGGTGCTCAGTGCTCAGGGTGCTGGGTGCTCAGTGCTCGGGGTGCTGGGTGCTCAGTGCTCAGTACTCAGGGTGCTGGGTACTCAGTGCTCGGGGTGCTGGGTGCTCAGTGCTCAGGGTGCTGGGCGCTCAGTACTCAGGGTGCTGGGTGCTCAGTACTCAGGGTGCTGGGTGCTCAGTACTCGGGTGCTGGGTGCTCAGTGCTCAGGGTGCTGGGTGCTCAGTGCTCAGGGTGCTGGGTGCTCAGTGCTCAGTACTCAGGGTGCTGGGTGCTCAGTGCTCGGGGTGCTGGGTGCTCAGTGCTCAGGGTGCTGGGTGCTCAGTGCTCAGGGCGCTGGGTGCTCAGTGCTCATGGTGCTGGGTGCTCAGTGCTCAGTCCTCAGGGTGATGGGTGCACAGTGCTCAGGGTGCTGGGTGCTCAGTGCTCAGGGTGCTGGGTACTCAGTGCTCGGGGTGCTGGGTGCTCAGTACTCAGGGTGCTGGGTGCTCAGTACACATGGTGCTGGGTTCTCAGTGCTCGGGTTGCTGGGTGCTCAGTGCTCGGGGTGCTGGGTGCTCAGTGCTTGTGGTGCTGTGTGTTCAGTGCTCAGGGTGCTGGGTGTTCAGTACTCAGGGTGCTGGGTGCTCAGTACTCAGGGTTCTCATTGCTCAGGGTGCTGGGTGCTCAGTACTCAGGGTGCTCAGTGCTCAGTACTCAGGGTGCTCAGTGCTCAGTACTCAGGGTGCTCGGTGCTCAGGGTGCTGGGTGCTCAGTGCTCGGGGTGCTCGGTGCTCAGTACTCAGGGTGCTGTGTGCTCAGTGCTCAGGGTGCTGGGTGCTCAGTGCTCAGGGTGCTGGGTGCTCAGTGCTCAGGATGCTGGGTGCTCAGTACTCAGGGTGCTCGGTGCTCGGGGTGCTGGGTGCTCAGTGCTTGGGGTGCTCGGTGCTGAGTACTCGGGGTGCTCAGTGCTCAGTACTCAGGGTGCTGGGTGCTCAGTGCTCAGGGTGCTGGGTGCTCAGTACTCAGGGTGCTGGGTGCTCAGTGCTCAGTACGCTGGGTGCTCAGTACTCAGGGTGCTGGGTGCTCAGTACTCAGGGTGCTCGGTTCTCAGTACTCAGGGTGCTGGGTGCTCAGTGCTCGGGGTGCTGGGTGCTCAGTACTCAGGGTGCTCAGTGCTCAGTACTCAGCGTGCTGGGTGCTCAGTGCTCAGGGTGCTCGGTGCTCAGTACTCAGGGTGCTCAGTGCTCAGTACTCAGCGTGCTGGGTGCTCAGTGCTCAGGGTGCTCGGTGCTCAGTACTCAGGGTGCTCAGTGCTCAGTACTCAGCGTGCTGGGTGCTCAGTGCTCAGGGTGCTCGGTGCTCAGTACTTAGGGTGCTCAGTGCTCAGTACTCAGCGTGCTGGGTGCTCAGTGCTCAGGGTGCTCGGTGCTCAGTACTCAGGGTGTTCATTGCTCAGTACTCAGCGTGCTGGGTGCTCAGTGCTCGGGGTGCTGGGTGCTCAGTACTCAGGGTGCTGGGTGCTCAGTACTCGTTTTGCTGGGTGCTAAGTGCTCAGGGTGCTGGGTGCTCAGAACTCAGGGTGCTGGGTGCTCAGTACTCAGGGTGCTCAGTGCTCAGTACTCAGCGTGCTGGGTGCTCAGTGCTCAGGGTGCTGGGTGCTCAGTACTCAGGGTGCTGGGTGCTTAGTACTCAGTGTGCTCGGTCCTCAGTGCTCAGGGTGCTGGGTGCTCAGTACTCAGGGAGCAGGGTGCTCAGTGCTCAGGGTGCTCAGTGTTCAGTACTCAGGGTGCTCTGTGCTCAGTGCTCAGCGTGCTCAGTGCTCAGTACTCAGGGTGCTCAGTGCTCAGTGCTCTGGGTGCTGGGTGCTCAGTGCTCGGGGTGCTGGGTGCTCAGTGCTCAGGGTGCTGGGTGCTCAGTACTCAGGGTGCTCAGTGTTCAGGGTGCTGGGTGCTCAGTGCTCGTTGTGCTGGGTACTCAGTGCTCAGTACACAGGGTGCTGGGTGCTCAGTGCTCTGGGTGCTGGGTGCTCAGTACTCAGTACTCAGGGTGCTGGGTGCTCAGTGCTCGGGGTGCTGGATGCTCAGTACTCAGGGTGCTGGGTGCTCAGTGCTCGGGGTGCTGGATGCACAGTACTCAGTGTGCTGGGTCCTCAGTGCTCAGGGTGCTCAGTACTCAGGGTGCTGTGTGTTCAGTGCTCAGGGTACTGTGTGCTCAGTACTGAGGTTGCTCGGTGCTTAGTACTCAGAGTGCTGGGTGCTCAGTACTCAGGGTGCTCATTGCTCAGGGTGCTGGGTGCTCAGTACTCAGGGTGCTCATTGCTCAGGGTGCTGGGTGCTCAGTACTCAGGGTGCTGGGTGCTCAGTGCTCGGGGTGCTCGGTGCTCAGTGCTCAGGGTGCTGGGTCCTCAGTACTCAGGGTGCTCATTGCTCAGGGTGCTGGGTGCTCAGTACTCAGGGTGCTGGGTGCTCAGTACTCAGGGTGCTCAGTGCTCAGTACTCAGGGAGCTCAGTGCTCAGTACTCAGGGTGCTCAGTGCTCAAGGTGCTGGGTGCTCACTGCTCGGGGTGCTGGGTGCTCAGTGCTCAGGTTGCTGGGTGCTCAGTGCTCAGGGTGCTCGGTGCTCAGTGCTCTGGGTGCTGGGTGCTCAGTACTCAGGGTGCTCAGTGCTCAGTACTCAGGGTGCTCAGTGCTCAGTACTCAGGGTGCTCAGTGCTCAGGGTGCTGGGTGCTCAGTGCTCGGGGTGCTGGGTGCTCAGTCCTCAGGGTGCTGGGTGCTCAGTGCTCAGGGTGGTCGGTGCTCAGTGCTCAGGGTGCTGGGTGCTAAGTACTCAGGGTGCTGGGTGCTCAGTGCTCGGGGTGCTGGGTGCTCAGTACTCAGTCAGGGTGCTCAGTGCTCAGTACTCGGGGTGCTGGGTGCTCAGTACTCAGGGTGCTGGGTGTTTAGTACTCAGGGTGCTCAGTGCTCAGTACACAGGGTGCTGGGTCCTCAGTGCTCGGGGTGCTGGGTGCTCAGTGCTCAGTACTCAGGGTGCTGGGTGCTCAGTGCTCGGGGTGCTGGGTGCTCAGTACTCAGCGTGCTGGGTGCTCAGTACTCAGGGTGCTGGGTGCTCAGTGCTCAGGATGCTGGGTGCTCAGTGCTCAGGGTGCTGGGTGCTCAGTGATCGGGGTGCTGGGTGCTCAGTACTCAGGGTGCTCAGTGCTCAGTACTCAGTGCTCGGGGTCCTGGGTGCTCCGTGCTCGGGGTGCTGGGTGCTCAGTGCTGAGGGTGGTGCTGTGTGCTCAGTACTCAGGGTGCTGGGTGCTCAGTGCTCAGGGTGCTGGGTGCTCAGTACTAAGGGTGCTGGGTGCTCAGTACTCAGGGTGCTCGGTGCTCAGTACTCAGGGTGCTGAGTGCTCAGTGCTCAGGGTGCTGGGTACTCAGTACTCAGGGTGCTGGGTGCTCAGTGCTCAGGGTGATCGGTGCTCAGTACTCAGGATGCTCAGTACTCAGGGTGCTGGGTGCTCAGTGCTCGGGGTGCTGGGTGCTCAGTACTCGGGGTGCTGGATGCTCTGTACTCAGGGTGCTGGGTGCTCAGTGCTCGGTGTCCTGGGTGCTCAGTGCTCAGGGTGATCGGTGCTCAGTACTCAGGGTGCTGGGTGCTCAGTGCTCAGGGTGCTGGGTGCTCAGTCCTCAGGGTGCTCAGTGCTCAGGGTGCTGGGTGCTCAGTGCTCGGGGTGCTGGGTGCTCAGTGCTCAGGGTGCTGGGTGCTCAGTACTAAGGGTGCTGGGTGCTCAGTACTCAGGGTGCTCGGTGCTCAGTACTCAGGGTGCTGATTGCTCAGTGCTCAGGGTGCTGGGTACTCAGTACTCAGGATGCTGGGTGCTCAGTGCTCAGGGTGATCGGTGCTCAGTACTCAGGATGCTCAGTACTCAGGGTGCTGGGTGCTCAGTGCTCGGGGTGCTGGGTGCTCAGTACTCGGGGTGCTGGATGCTCTGTACTCAGGGTGCTGGGTGCTCAGTGCTCAGGGTGCTGGGTGCTCAGTGCTCAGTACTCAGGGTGCTGGGTGCTCAGTGCTCGGGGTGCTGGGTGCTCAGTACTCAGCATGCTCCGTGCTCAGTACTCAGGGTGCTGGGTGCTCAGTGCTCAGGGTGCTGGGTGCTCAGTGATCAGGGTACTTGGTGCTCAGTGATCGGGGTGCTGGGTGCTCAGTACTCAGGGTGCTCAGTGCTCGGGGAGCTAGGTGCTCAGTACTCAGGGTGCTGGGTGCTCAGTACTCAGTGCTCGGGGTCCTGGGTGCTCCGTGCTCGGGGTGCTGGGCGCTCAGTGCTCTGGGTGTTTAGTGCTCAGTACTCAGGGTGCTGGGTGCTCAGTACTCAGGGTGCTGGGTGCTCAGTGCGCGGGGTGCTGGGTGCTCAGTACTCAGGGTGCTGGGGGCTCAGTACTCAGGGTGCTGGGTGCTCAGTACTCAGGGTGCTCGGTTCTCAGTACTGAGGGTGCTGGGTGCTCATTCTCGGGGTGCTGGGTGCTCAGTGCTCAGGGTGCTGGGTGCTCAGTACTCAGGGTGCTGGTGGCTCAGTACTCAGGGTGCTGGGTGCTCAGTACTCAGGGTGATCTGTTCTCAGTACTCAGGTTGCAGGGTGCTCAGAGCTCGGGGTGCTGGGTGCTCAGTACTCGGGGTGTTCAGTGCTCAGTGCTCAGGGTGTTGGGTGCTCAGTACTCAGGGTGCTGGGTGTTCAGTGCTCGGGGTGCGCGGTGCTCAGTACTCGTTGTGCTGGGTGCTCAGTGCTGAGAGTGGTGCTGGGTGCTCAGTACTCAGGGTGCTGGGTGCTCAGTGCTCAGGGTGCTGGGTGCTCAGTACTAAGGGTGCTGGGTGCTCAGTACTCAGGGTGCTGGGTGCTCAGTACTCAGGGTGCTGGGTGCTCAGTGCTCAGGGTGCTGGGTACTCAGTACTCAGTGTGCTGGGTGCTCAGTACTCACTGTGCTGGGTGCTCAGTGCTCAGGGTGCTGGGTGCTCAGTGCTCATGGTGCTGGGTGCTCAGTACTCAGGGTGCTGGGTGCTCAGTGCTCAGGGTGATCGGTGCTCAGTACTCAGGGTGCTCAGTACTCAGGGTGCTGGGTGCTCAGTGCTCGGGGTGCTGGGTGCTCAGTACTCGGGGTGCTGTGTGCTCTGTACTCAGGGTGCTGGGTGCTCAGTGCTCGGGGTCCTGGGTGCTCAGTCTCAGGGTGCTGGATTCTCAGTGCTCAGGGTGCTGGGTGCGCAGTCCTCAGGGTGCTCAGTGCTCAGAGTGCTGGGTGCTCAGTGCTCGGGGTGCTCGGTGCTCAGTACTCAGGGTGCTGAGTGCTCAGTACACAGGGTGCTGGGTCCTCAGTGCTCGGGGTGCTGGGTGCTCAGTGCTCAGTACTCAGGGTGATGGGTGCTCAGTGCTCGGGGTGCTGGGTGCTCAGTACTCAGCGTGCTGGGTGCTCAGTACTCAGGGTGCTGGGTGCTCAGTGCTCAGGATGCTGGGTGCTCAGTGCTCAGGGTGCTGGGTGCTCAGTGATCGGGGTGCTGGCTGCTCAGTACTCAGGGTGCTCAGTGCTCAGTACTCAGTGCTCGGGGTCCTGGGTGCTCCGTGCTCGGGGTGCTGGGTGCTCAGTGCTCTGGGTGCTTAGTGCTCAGTACTCAGGGTGCTGGGTGCTCAGTACTCAGGGTGCTGGGTGCTCATTCTCGGGGTGCTGGGTGCTCAGTGCTCGGGGTGCTGGGTGCTCAGTACTCAGGGTGCTGGGGGCTCAGTACTCAGGGTGCTGGGTGCTCAGTACTCAGGGTGCTCGGTTCTCAGTACTCAGGGTGTTGGGTGCTCATTCTCGGGGTGCTGAGTGCTCAGTGCTCGGGGTGCTGGGTGCTCAGTACTCAGGGTGCTGGGGGCTCAGTACTCAGGGTGCTGGGTGCTCAGTACTCAGGGTGATCTGTTCTCAGTACTCAGGTTGCTGGGTGCTCAGTGCTCGGGGTGCTGGGTGCTCAGTACTCGGGGTGCTCAGTGCTCAGTACTCAGGGTGCTGGGAGCTCAGTACTCAGGGTGCTGGGTGTTCAGTGCTCGGGGTGCTCGGTGCTCAGTACTCGGGGTGCTGGGTGCGCAGTACTCGGGGTGCTGGGTGCTCAGTGCTCTGGGTGCTGGGTGCTCAGTGCTCGGGGTGCTGGGTGCTCAGTGCTGAGGGTGGTGCTGTGTGCTCAGTACTCAGGGTGCTGGGTGCTCAGTGCTCAGGGTGCTGGGTGCTCAGTACTAAGGGTGCTGGGTGCTCAGTACTCAGGGTGCTCGGTGCTCAGTACTCAGGGTGCTGAGTGCTCAGTGCTCAGGGTGCTGGGTACTCAGTACTCAGGGTGCTGATTGCTCAGTGCTCAGGGTGCTGGGTGCTCAGTACTCGGGGTGCTGGATGCTCTGTACTCAGGGTGCTCGGTGCTCAGTACTCAGGGTGCTGATTGCTCAGTGCTCAGGGTGCTGGGTACTCAGTACTCAGGATGCTGGGTGCTCAGTGCTCAGGGTGATCGGTGCTCAGTACTCAGGATGCTCAGTACTCAGGGTGCTGGGTGCTCAGTGCTCAGGGTGCTGGGTGCTCAGTACTCGGGGTGCTGGATGCTCTGTACTCAGGGTGCTGGGTGCTCAGTGCTCAGGGTGCTGGGTGCTCAGTGCTCAGTACTCAGGGTGCTGGGTGCTCAGTGCTCGGGGTGCTGGGTGCTCAGTACTCAGCATGCTCCGTGCTCAGTACTCATGGTGCTGGGTGCTCAGTGCTCAGGGTGCTGGGTGCTCAGTGATCAGGGTACTTGGTGCTCAGTGATCGGGGTGCTGGGTGCTCAGTACTCAGGGTGCTCAGTGCTCGGGGAGCTAGGTGCTCAGTACTCAGGGTGCTGGGTGCTCAGTACTCAGTGCTCGGGGTCCTGGGTGCTCCGTGCTCGGGGTGCTGGGCGCTCAGTGCTCTGGGTGTTTAGTGCTCAGTACTCAGGGTGCTGGGTGCTCAGTACTCAGGGTGCTGGGTGCTCAGTGCGCGGGGTGCTGGGTGCTCAGTACTCAGGGTGCTGGGGGCTCAGTACTCAGGGTGCTGGATGCTCAGTACTCAGGGTGCTCGGTTCTCAGTACTGAGGGTGCTGGGTGCTCATTCTCGGGGTGCTGGGTGCTCAGTGCTCGGGGTGCTGGGTGCTCAGTACTCAGGGTGCTGGTGGCTCAGTACTCAGGGTGCTGGGTGCTCAGTACTCAGGGTGATCTGTTCTCAGTACTCAGGTTGCAGGGTGCTCAGAGCTCGGGGTGCTGGGTGCTCAGTACTCGGGGTGTTCAGTGCTCAGTGATCAGGGTGTTGGGTGCTCAGTACTCAGGGTGCTGGGTGTTTAGTGCTCGGGGTGCTCGGTGCTCAGTACTCGTTGTGCTGGGTGCTCAGTGCTGAGAGTGGTGCTGGGTGCTCAGTACTCAGGGTGCTGGGTGCTCAGTGCTCAGGGTGCTGGGTGCTCAGTACCAAGGGTGCTGGGTGCTCAGTACTCAGGGTGCTGGGTGCTCAGTACTCAGGGTGCTGGGTGCTCAGTGCTCAGGGTGCTGGGTACTCAGTACTCAGTGTGCTGGGTGCTCAGTACTCACTGTGCTGGGTGCTCAGTGCTCAGGGTGCTGGGTGCTCAGTGCTCATGGTGCTGGGTGCTCAGTACTCAGGGTGCTGGGTGCTCAGTGCTCAGGGTGATCGGTGCTCAGTACTCAGGGTGCTCAGTACTCAGGGTGCTGGGTGCTCAGTGCTCGGGGTGCTGGGTGCTCAGTACTCGGGGTGCTGTGTGCTCTGTACTCAGGGTGCTGGGTGCTCAGTGCTCGGGGTCCTGGGTGCTCAGTCTCAGGGTGCTGGATTCACAGTGCTCAGGGTGCTGGGTGCGCAGTCCTCAGGGTGCTCAGTGCTCAGAGTGCTGGGTGCTCAGTGCTCGGGGTGCTCGGTGCTCAGTACTCAGGGTGCTGAGTGCTCAGTACTCAGGATGCTGGGTGCTCATTACTCATGGTGCTGGGTGCTCAGTACTCAGGGGGCTGGCTGCTCAGTGCTCAGGGTGCTGGGTGCTCAGTGCTCAGGGTGCTGGGTGCTCAGTACTAAGGGTGCTGGGTGCTCAGTACTCAGGGTGCTGGGTGCTCAGTACTCAGGGTGCTGGGTGCTCAGTGCTCAGGGTGCTGGGTACTCAGTACTCAGTGTGCTGGGTGCTCAGTACTCACTGTGCTGGGTGCTCAGTGCTCAGGGTGCTGGGTGCTCAGTGCTCATGGTGCTGGGTGCTCAGTACTCAGGGTGCTGGGTGCTCAGTGCTCAGGGTGATCGGTGCTCAGTACTCAGGGTGCTCAGTACTCAGGGTGCTGGGTGCTCAGTGCTCGGGGTAATGGGTGCTCAGTGCTCAGTGCTCAGGGTGTTGGGTGCTCAATGCTCAGTGCTCAGGGTGCTGGGTGCTCAGTACTCAGGGTGCTGGGTGCTCAGTACTCAGGGTGCTGGGTGCTGAGTGCTCAGGTTGCTGGGTGGTCAGTACTCTGGGTGTTGGGTGCTCAGTACTCAGGGTGCTGGGTGCTCAGTGCTCGGGGTGCTGGGTGCTCAGTGCTCGGGGTGCTGTGTGCTCAGTGCTCAGGGTGCTGGGTGCTCAGTACTCAAGGTGCTGGGTGCTCAGTGCTCAGGGTGCTGGGTGCTCAGTCCTCGGGGTGCTCCGTGCTCAGTGCTCAGGGTGCTGGGTGTTCAGTGCTCGGGGTGCTCGGTGCTCAGTACTCGGGGTGCTGGGTGCTCAGTGCTGAGAGTGGTGCTGGGTGCTCAGTACTCAGGGTGCTGGGTGCTCAGTGCTCAGGGTGCTGGGTGCTCAGTACTCAGGGTGCTGGGTGCTCAGTGCTCAGGGTGCTGGGTGCTCAGTTCTCAGGGTGCTCAGTGCTCAGTACTCAGGGTGCTGGGTGCTCAGTACTCAGGGTGCTGGGTGCTTAGTACTCAGGGTGCTCAGTGCTCAGTACACAGGGTGCTGGGTCCTCAGTGCTCGGGGTGCTGGGTGCTCAGTGCTCAGTACTCAGGGTGCTGGGTGCTCAGTGCTCGGGGTGCTGGGTGCTCAGTACTCAGCGTGCTGGGTGCTCAGTACTCAGGGTGCTGGGTGCTCAGTGCTCAGGATGCTGGGTGCTCAGTGCTCAGGGTGCTGGTAGCTCAGTGATCGGGGTGCTGGGTGCTCAGTACTCAGGGTGCTCAGTGCTCAGTACTCAGTGCTCGGGGTCCTGGGTGCTCCGTGCTCGGGGTGCTGGGTGCTCAGTGCTCTGGGTGCTTAGTGCTCAGTACTCAGGGTGCTGGGTGCTCAGTACTCAGGGTGCTGGGTGCTCATTCTCGGGGTGCTGGGTGCTCAGTGCTCGGGGTGCTGGGTGCTCAGTACTCAGGGTGCTGGGGGCTCAGTACTCAGGGTGCTGGGTGCTCAGTACTCAGGGTGCTCGGTTCTCAGTACTCAGGGTGTTGGGTGCTCATTCTCGGGGTGCTGAGTGCTCAGTGCTCGGGGTGCTGGGTGCTCAGTACTCAGGGTGCTGGGGGCTCAGTACTCAGGGTGCTGGGTGCTCAGTACTCAGGGTGATCTGTTCTCAGTACTCAGGTTGCTGGGTGCTCAGTGCTCGGGGTGCTGGGTGCTCAGTACTCGGGGTGCTCAGTGCTCAGTACTCAGGGTGCTGGGAGCTCAGTACTCAGGGTGCTGGGTGTTCAGTACTCGGGGTGCTCGGTGCTCAGTACTCGGGGTGCTGGGTGCGCAGTACTCGGGGTGCTGGGTGCTCAGTGCTCGGGGTGCTGGGTGCTCAGTGCTCGGGGTGCTGGGTGCTCAGTGCTGAGGGTGGTGCTGTGTGCTCAGTACTCAGGGTGCTGGGTGCTCAGTGCTCAGGGTGCTGGGTGCTCAGTACTAAGGGTGCTGGGTGCTCAGTACTCAGGGTGCTCGGTGCTCAGTACTCAGGGTGCTGAGTGCTCAGTGCTCAGGGTGCTGGGTACTCAGTACTCAGGGTGCTGGGTGCTCAGTGCTCAGGGTGATCGGTGCTCAGTACTCAGGATGCTCAGTACTCAGGGTGCTGGGTGCTCAGTGCTCGGGGTGCTGGGTGCTCAGTACTCGGGGTGCTGGATGCTCTGTACTCAGGGTGCTGGGTGCTCAGTGCTCGGGGTCCTGGGTGCTCAGTGCTCAGGGTGATCGGTGCTCAGAACTCAGGGTGCTGGGTGCTCAGTGCTCAGGGTGCTGGGTGCTCAGTCCTCAGGGTGCTCAGTGCTCAGGGTGCTGGGTGCTCAGTGCTCGGGGTGCTGGGTGCTCAGTGCTCAGGGTGCTGGGTGCTCAGTACTAAGGGTGCTGGGTGCTCAGTACTCAGGGTGCTCGGTGCTCAGTACTCAGGGTGCTGGGTGCTCAGTGCTCAGGGTGCTGGGTGCTCAGTCCTCAGGGTGCTGGGTGCTCAGTACTCAGGGTGTTCGGTGCTTAGTACTCAGGGTGCTCAGTGCTCAGTACTCAGGGTGCTGGTTGCTCAGTGCTCGGGGTGCTCGGTGCTCAGTACTCAGGGTGCTGGGTGCTCAGTGTTCAGGGTGCTGGGTGCTCAGTACTCAGGGTGCTCAGTACTCAGGGTGCTGGGTGCTCAGTGCTCAGGGTGCTGGGTGCTCAGTACTCAGGGTGCTGGGTGCTCAGTGCTCGGGGTGCTGGGTGCTCAGTGCTCAGGGTGATCGGTGCTCAGTACTCAGTGTGCTGGGTGCTCAGTGCTCAGGTTGCTGGGTGCTCAGTCCTCAGGGTGCTGGGTGCTCAGTACTCAGGGTGTTCGGTGCTTAGTACTCAGGGTGCTCAGTGCTCAGTACTCAGGGTGCTGGTTGCTCAGTGCTCGGGGTGCTCGGTGCTCAGTACTCAGGGTGCTGGGTGCTCAGTGCTCAGGGTGCTGCGTGCTCAGTACTCAGCGTGCTGGGTGCTCAGTACTCAGGGTGCTGGGTGCTCAGTACTCAGGGTGCTGGGTGCTCAGTGCTCAGGGTGCTGGGTGCTCAGTACTCAGGGTGCTGGGTGCTCAGTACTCAGGGTGCTCGGTGCTCAGTACTCAGGGTGCTGGGTGCTCAGTGCTCAGGGTGCTTTGTACTCAGTACTCAGGGTTCTGGGTGCTCATAACTCAGGGTGCTGGGTGCTCAGTGCTCAGGGTGCTGGGTGCTCAGTGCTCAGGGTGCTGGGTGCTCAGTACTCAGGGTGCTGGGTGCTCAGTGCTCGGGGTGCTGGGTGCTCAGTTCTCAGGGTGATCGGTGCTCAGTACTCAGGGTGCTGGGTGCTCAGTGCTCAGGTTGCTGGGTGCTCAGTCCTCAGGGTGCTCAGTGCTCAGGGTGCAGGGAGCTCAGTGCTCGGGGTGCTCGGTGCTCAGTACTCAGGGTGCTGAGTGCTCAGTACTCAGGGTGCTGGGTGCTCAGTACTCATGGTGCTGGGTGCTCAGTACTCAGGGGGCTGGGTGCTCAGTGCTCAGGGTGCTGGGTGCTCAGTGCTCAGGTTGCTGGGTGCTCAGTGCTCGGGGTGCTGGGTGCTCAGTTCTCGGGGTGCTGGGTGGTCAGTGCTCAGTGCTCAGGGTGCTGGGTGCTCAGTGCTCAGTGCTCAGGGTGCTGGGTGCTCAGTACTCAGGGTGCTGGGTGCTCAGTACTCAGGGTGCTGGGTGCTCAGTTCTCAGGCTGCTGGGTGCTCAGTACTCTGGGTGTTGGGTGCTCAGTACTCAGGGTGCTGGGTGCTCAGTGCTCGGGGTGCTGGGTGCTCAGTGCTCAGGGTGCTGGGTGCTCAGTGCTCAGGGTGCTGGGTGCTCAGTACTCAGGATGCTGGGTGCTCAGTGCTCGGGGTGCTCGGTGCTCAGTACTCAAGGTGCTGGGTGCTCAGTGCTCAGGGTACGGGGTGCTCAGTCCTCGGGGTGCTCCATGCTCAGTGCTCAGGGTGCGGGGTGCTCAGTCCTCGGGGTGCTCCATGCTCAGTGCTCGGGGTGCTGGGTGCTCAGTGCTCGGGGTGCTGGGTGCTCAGTGCTCAGTACTCAGGGTGCTGGGTGCTCAGTGCTCAGGGTGCTGAGTGCTCAGTACTCAGCGTGCTGGGTGCTCAGTGCTCGGGGTGGTGGGTGCTCAGTGCTGAGGGTGCTGGCTGCTCAGTGCTCAGGGTGCTGGGTGCTCAGTGCTCAGGGTGATCGGTGCTCAGTACTCAGTGTGCTGGGTGCTCAGTGCTCAGGGTGCGGGGTGCTCAGTCCTCGGGGTGCTCCATGCTCAGTGCTCCTGGTGCTGGGTGCTCAGTGCTCGGGGTGCTGGGTGCTCAGTGCTCGGGGTGCTGGGTGCTCAGTGCTCGGGGTGCTGGGTGCTCAGTGCTCAGGGTGCTGGGTGCTCAGTACTCAGGGTGCTGGGTGCTCAGTACTCAGGGTGCTCAGTACTCAGGGTGCTGGGTGCTCAGTGCTCAGGGTGCTGGGTGCTCAGTACTCAGGGTGCTGGGTGCTCAGTGCTCGGGGTGCTGGGTGCTCAGTGCTCAGGGTGATCGGTGCTCAGTACTCAGTGTGCTGGGTGCTCAGTGCTCAGGTTGCTGGGTGCTCAGTCCTCAGGGTGCTGGGTGCTCAGTACTCAGGGTGTTCGGTGCTTAGTACTCAGGGTGCTCAGTGCTCAGTACTCAGGGTGCTGGTTGCTCAGTGCTCGGGGTGCTCGGTGCTCAGTACTCAGGGTGCTGGGTGCTCAGTGCTCAGGGTGCTGCGTGCTCAGTACTCAGCGTGCTGGGTGCTCAGTACTCAGGGTGCTGGGTGCTCAGTACTCAGGGTGCTGGGTGCTCAGTGCTCAGGGTGCTGGGTGCTCAGTACTCAGGGTGCTGGGTGCTCAGTACTCAGGGTGCTCGGTGCTCAGTACTCAGGGTGCTGGGTGCTCAGTGCTCAGGGTGCTTTGTACTCAGTACTCAGGGTTCTGGGTGCTCATAACTCAGGGTGCTGAGTGCTCAGTGCTCAGGGTGCTGGGTGCTCAGTGCTCAGGGTGCTGGGTGCTCAGTACTCAGGGTGCTGGGTGCTCAGTGCTCGGGGTGCTGGGTGCTCAGTTCTCAGGGTGATCGGTGCTCAGTACTCAGGGTGCTGGGTGCTCAGTGCTCAGGTTGCTGGGTGCTCAGTCCTCAGGGTGCTCAGTGCTCAGGGTGCAGGGAGCTCAGTGCTCGGGGTGCTCGGTGCTCAGTACTCAGTGTGCTGAGTGCTCAGTACTCAGGGTGCTGGGTGCTCAGTACTCATGGTGCTGGGTGCTCAGTACTCAGGGGGCTGGGTGCTCAGTGCTCAGGGTGCTGGGTGCTCAGTGCTCAGGTTGCTGGGTGCTCAGTGCTCAGGGTGCTGGGTGCTCAGTTCTCGGGGTGCTGGGTGGTCAGTGCTCAGTGCTCAGGGTGCTGGGTGCTCAGTGCTCAGTGCTCAGGGTGCTGGGTGCTCAGTACTCAGGGTGCTGGGTGCTCAGTACTCAGGGTGCTGGGTGCTCAGTTCTCAGGCTGCTGGGTGCTCAGTACTCTGGGTGTTGGGTGCTCAGTACTCAGGGTGCTGGGTGCTCAGTGCTCGGGGTGCTGGGTGCTCAGTGCTCAGGGTGCTGGGTGCTCAGTGCTCAGGGTGCTGGGTGCTCAGTACTCAGGATGCTGGGTGCTCAGTGCTCGGGGTGCTCGGTGCTCAGTACTCAAGGTGCTGGGTGCTCAGTGCTCAGGGTACGGGGTGCTCAGTCCTCGGGGTGCTCCATGCTCAGTGCTCAGGGTGCGGGGTGCTCAGTCCTCGGGGTGCTCCATGCTCAGTGCTCGGGGTGCTGGGTGCTCAGTGCTCGGGGTGCTGGGTGCTCAGTGCTCAGTACTCAGGGTGCTGGGTGCTCAGTGCTCAGGGTGCTGAGTGCTCAGTACTCAGCGTGCTGGGTGCTCAGTGCTCGGGGTGGTGGGTGCTCAGTGCTGAGGGTGCTGGCTGCTCAGTGCTCAGGGTGCTGGGTGCTCAGTACTCAGGGTGCTAGGTGCTCAGTACTCAGGGTGCTCAGTGCTCAGTACTCAGCGTGCTGGGTGCTCAGTGCTCAGGGTCCTCGGTGCTCAGTACTCAGGGTGCTAGGTGCTCAGTACTCAGGGTGCTCAGTGCTCAGTACTCAGCGTGCTGGGTGCTCAGTGCTCAGGGTCCTCGGTGCTCAGTACTCAGGGTGCTGGGTGCTCAGTACTCAGGGTGCTGGGTGCTCAGTGCTCGGGGTGCTCGGTGATCAGTACTCAGGGTGCTGGGTGCTCAGTGCTCAGGGTGCTGAGTACTCAGTACTCAGGGTGCTGGGTGCTCAGTGCTCAGGGTGCTGGGTGCTCAGTGCTCGGGGTGCTGGGTGCTCAGTGCTCCTGGTGCTGGGTGCTCAGTGCTCGGGGTGCTGGGTGCTCAGTGCTCGGGGTGCTGGGTGCTCAGTGCTCGGGGTGCTGGGTGCTCAGTGCTCGGGGTGCTGGGTGCTCAGTACTCAGGGTGCTGGGTGCTCATTACTCAGGGTGCTGGGTGCTCAGTGCTCAGGGTGCTGGGTGCTCAGTCCTCAGGGTGCTGGGTGCTCAGTACTCAGGGTGTTCGGTGCTTAGTACTCAGGGTGCTCAGTGCTCAGTACTCAGGGTGCTGGTTGCTCAGTGCTCGGGGTGCTCGGTGCTCAGTACTCAGGGTGCTGGGTGCTCAGTGCTCAGGGTGCTGGGTGCTCAGTACTCAGGGTGCTCAGTACTCAGGGTGCTGGGTGCTCAGTGCTCAGGGTGCTGGGTGCTCAGTACTCAGGGTGCTGGGTGCTCAGTGCTCGGGGTGCTGGGTGCTCAGTGCTCAGGGTGATCGGTGCTCAGTACTCAGGGTGCTGGGTGCTCAGTGCTCAGGTTGCTGGGTGCTCAGTCCTCAGGGTGCTCAGTGCTCAGGGTGCAGGGAGCTCAGTGCTCGGGGTGCTCGGTGCTCAGTACTCAGGGTGCTGAGTGCTCAGTACTCAGGGTGCTGGGTGCTCAGTACTCATGGTGCTGGGTGCTCAGTACTCAGGGGGCTGGGTGCTCATAACTCAGGGTGCTGGGTGCTCAGTGCTCAGGGTGCTGGGTGCTCAGTGCTCAGGGTGCTGGGTGCTCAGTGCTCCTGGTGCTGGGTGCTCAGTGCTCGGGGTGCTGGGTGCTCAGTGCTCGGGGTGCTGGGTGCTCAGTGCTCGGGGTGCTGGGTGCTCAGTGCTCAGGGTGCTTGGTGCTCAGTACTCAGGGTGCTGGGTGCTCATTACTCAGGGTGCTGGGTGCTCAGTGCTCAGGGTGCTGGGTGCTCAGTCCTCAGGGTGCTGGGTGCTCAGTACTCAGGGTGTTCGGTGCTTAGTACTCAGGGTGCTCAGTGCTCAGTACGCAGGGTGCTGGTTGCTCAGTGCTCGGGGTGCTCGGTGCTCAGTACTCAGGGTGCTGGGTGCTCAGTGCTCAGGGTGCTGGGTGCTCAGTACTCAGTGTGCTCAGTACTCAGGGTGCTGGGTGCTCAGTGCTCAGGGTGCTGGGTGCTCAGTACTCAGGGTGCTGGGTGCTCAGTGCTCGGGGTGCTGGGTGCTCAGTGCTCAGGGTGCTGGGTGCTCAGTGCTCAGGTTGCTGGGTGCTCAGTCCTCAGGGTGCTGGGTGCTCAGTACTCAGGGTGTTCAGTGCTTAGTACTCAGGGTGCTCAGTGCTCAGTACTCAGGGTGCTGGTTGCTCAGTGCTCGGGGTGCTCGGTGCTCAGTACTCAGGGTGCTGGGTGCTCAGTGCTCAGGGTGCTGCGTGCTCAGTACTCAGCGTGCTGGGTGCTCAGTACTCAGGGTGCTGGGTGCTCAGTACTCAGGGTGCTGGGTGCTCAGTGCTCAGGGTGCTGGGTGCTCAGTACTCAGGGTGCTGGGTGCTCAGTACTCAGGGTGCTCGGTGATCAGTGCTCGGCGTGCTGGGTGCTCAGTGCTCAGGGTGATCGGTGCTCAGTACTCAGGGTGCTGGGTGCTCAGTGCTCAGGTTGCTGGGTGCTCAGTCCTCAGGGTGCTCAGTGCTCAGGGTGCAGGGAGCTCAGTGCTCGGGGTGCTCGGTGCTCAGTACTCAGGGTGCTGAGTGCTCAGTACTCAGGGTGCTGGGTGCTCAGTACTCATGGTGCTGGGTGCTCAGTGCTCAGGGTGCTGGGTGCTCAGTGCTCAGTGCTCAGGGTGCTGGGTGCTCAGTACTCTGGGTGCTGGGTGCTCAGTACTCAGGGTGCTGGGTGCTCAGTTCTCAGGCTGCTGGGTGCTCAGTACTCTGGGTGTTGGGTGCTCAGTACTCAGGGTGCTGGGTGCTCAGTGCTCGGGGTGCTGGGTGCTCAGTGCTCAGGGTGCTGGGTGCTCAGTGCTCAGGGTGCTGGGTGCTCAGTGCTCAGGGTGCTGGGTGCTCAGTGCTCGGGGTGCTGGGTGCTCAGTGCTCGGGGTGCTGGGTGCTCAGTGCTCAGGGTGCTTGGTGCTCAGTACTCAGGGTGCTGGGTGCTCATTACTCAGGGTGCTGGGTGCTCAGTGCTCAGGGTGCTGGGTGCTCAGTCCTCAGGGTGCTGGGTGCTCAGTACTCAGGGTGTTCGGTGCTTAGTACTCAGGGTGCTCAGTGCTCAGTACTCAGGGTGCTGGTTGCTCAGTGCTCGGGGTGCTCGGTGCTCAGTACTCAGGGTGCTGGGTGCTCAGTGCTCAGGGTGCTGGGTGCTCAGTACTCAGGGTGCTCAGTACTCAGGGTGCTGGGTGCTCAGTGCTCAGGGTGCTGGGTGCTCAGTACTCAGGGTGCTGGGTGCTCACTGCTCGGGGTGCTGGGTGCTCATTGCTCATGGTGATCGGTGCTCAGTACACAGGGTGCTGGGTGCTCAGTGCTCAGGTTGCTGGGTGCTCAGTCCTCAGGGTGCTCAGTGCTCAGGGTGCAGGGAGCTCAGTGCTCGGGGTGCTCGGTGCTCAGTACTCAGGGTGCTGAGTGCTCAGTACTCAGGGTGCTGGGTGCTCAGTACTCATGGTGCTGGGTGCTCAGTACTGAGGGGGCTGGGTGCTCAGTGCTCAGGGTGCTGGGTGCTCAGTGCTCAGGGTGCTGGGTGCTCAGTGCTCAGGGTGCTGGGTGCTCAGTTCTCGGGGTGCTGGGTGGTCAGTGCTCAGTGCTCAGGGTGCTGGGTGCTCAGTGCTCAGTGCTCAGGGTGCTGGGTGCTCAGTACTCAGGGTGCTGGGTGCTCAGTACTCAGGGTGCTGGGTGCTCAGTTCTCAGGCTGCTGGGTGCTCAGTACTCTGGGTGTTGGGTGCTCAGTACTCAGGGTGCTGGGTGCTCAGTGCTCGGGGTGCTGGGTGCTCAGTGCTCAGGGTGCTGGGTGCTCAGTGCTCAGGGTGCTGGGTGCTCAGTACTCAGGGTGCTGGGTGCTCAGTGCTCGGGGTGCTCGGTGCTCAGTACTCAAGGTGCTGGGTGCTCAGTGCTCAGGGTGCGGGGTGCTCAGTCCTCGGGGTTCTCCATGCTCAGTGCTCAGGTTGCAGGGTGCTCAGTCCTCGGGGTGCTCCATGCTCATTGCTCGGGGTGCTGGGTGCTCAGTGCTCGGGGTGCTGGGTGCTCAGTGCTCAGTACTCAGGGTGCTGGGTGCTCAGTGCTCAGGGTGCTGAGTGCTCAGTACTCAGCGTGCTGGGTGCTCAGTGCTCGGGGTGGTGGGTGCTCAGTGCTGAGGGTGCTGGCTGCTCAGTGCTCAGGGTGCTGGGTGCTCAGTACTCAGGGTGCTAGGTGCTCAGTACTCAGGGTGCTCAGTGCTCAGTACTCAGCGTGCTGGGTGCTCAGTGCTCAGGGTCCTCGGTGCTCAGTACTCAGGGTGCTAGGTGCTCAGTACTCAGGGTGCTCAGTGCTCAGTACTCAGCGTGCTGGGTGCTCAGTGCTCAGGGTCCTCGGTGCTCAGTACTCAGGGTGCTCAGTGCTCAGTACTCAGCGTGCTTTGTGCTCAGTGCTCAGGGTGCTGGTTGCTCAGTACTCAGGGTGCTGCTTGCTCAGTACTCAGGGTGCTGGGTGCTCAGTACTCTGGGTGCTGGGTGCTCAGTGCTCGGGGTGCTCGGTGATCAGTACTCAGGGTGCTGGGTGCTCAGTGCTCAGGGTGCTGAGTACTCAGTACTCAGGGTGCTGGGTGCTCAGTGCTCAGGGTGCTGGGTGCTCAGTGCTCAGGGTGCTGGGTGCTCAGTGCTCGGGGTGCTGGGTGCTCAGTGCTCGGGGTGCTGGGTGCTCAGTGCTCGGGGTGCTGGGTGCTCAGTGCTCGGGGTGCTGGGTGCTCAGTGCTCAGGGTGCTGGGTGCTCAGTACTCAGGGTGCTGGGTGCTCATTACTCAGGGTGCTGGGTGCTCAGTGCTCAGGGTGCTGGGTGCTCAGTCCTCAGGGTGCTGGGTGCTCAGTACTCAGGGTGTTCGGTGCTTAGTACTCAGGGTGCTCAGTGCTCAGTACTCAGGGTGCTGGTTGCTCAGTGCTCGGGGTGCTCGGTGCTCAGTACTCAGGGTGCTGGGTGCTCAGTGCTAAGGGTGCTGGGGGCTCAGTACTCAGGGTGCTTGGTGCTCAGTACTCAGGGTGCTGGGTGCTCAGTACTCAGGGTGCTGGGTGCTCAGTGCTCAGGGTGCTGGGTGCTCAGTACTCAGGGTGCTGGGTGCTCAGTACTCAGGGTGTTCGGTGCTCAGTACTCAGGGTGCTGGGTGCTCAGTGCTCAGGGTGCTTTGTACTCAGTACTCAGGGTTCTGGGTGCTCATAACTCAGGGTGCTGGGTGCTCAGTGCTCAGGGTGCTGGGTGCTCAGTGCTCTGGGTGTTGGGTGCTCAGTACTCAGGGTGCTGGGTGCTCAGTGCTCAGGGTGATCGTTGCTCAGTACTCAGGGTGCTCAGTACTCAGGGTGCTGGGTGCTCAGTGCTCAGGGTGCTGGGTGCTCAGTACTCAGGGTGCTGGGTGCTCAGCGCTCGGGGTGCTGGGTGCTCAGTGCTCAGAGTGATCGGTGCTCAGTACTCAGGGTGCTGGGTGCTTAGTGCTCAGGTTGCTGGGTGATCAGTCCTCAGGGTGCTCAGTGCTCAGGGTGCAGGGAGCTCAGTGCTCGGGGTGCTCGGTGCTCAGTACTCAGGGTGCTGAGTGCTCAGTACTCAGGGTGCTGGGTGCTCAGTACTCATGGTGCTGGGTGCTCAGTACTCAGGGGGCTGGGTGCTCAGTGCTCAGGGTGCTGGGTGCTCAGTGCTCAGGGGGCTGGGTGCTCAGTGCTCGGGGTGCTGGGTGCTCAGTTCTCGGGGTGCTGGGTGGTCAGTGCTCAGTGATCAGGGTGCTGGGTGCTCAGTGCTCAGTGCTCAGGGTGCTGGGTGCTCAGTACTCAGGATGCTGGGTGCTCAGTACTCAGGGTGCTGGGTGCTCAGTTCTCAGGCTGCTGGGTGCTCAGTACTCTGGGTGTTGGGTGCTCAGTACTCAGGGTGCTGGGTGCTCAGTGCTCGGGGTGCTGGGTGCTCAGTGCTCAGGGTGCTGGTTGCTCATTGCTCAGGGTGCTGGGTGCTCAGTACTCAGGGTGCTGGGTGCTCAGTGCTCGGGGTGCTCGGTGCTCAGTACTCAAGGTGCTGGTTGCTCAGTGCTCAGGGTGCGGGGTGCTCAGTCCTCGGGGTGCTCCATGCTCAGTGCTCAGGGTGCGGGGTGCTCAGTCCTCGGGGTGCTCCATGCTCAGTGCTCGGGGTGCTGGGTGCTCAGTGCACGGGGTGCTGGGTGCTCAGTTCTCAGTACTCAGGGTGCTGGGTGCTCAGTTCTCAGGGTGCTGAGTGCTCAGTACTCAGGGTGCTGGGTGCTCAGTACTCAGGGTGCTGGGTGCTCAGTGCTCAGGGTGCTGGGTGCTCAGTGCTCAGGGTGCTGGGTGCTCAGTGCTCGGGGAGCTCGGTGCTCAGTACTCAGGGTGCTGGGTGCTCAGTACTCAGTGCTCGGGGTCCTGGGTACTCCGTGCTCAGGGTGCTGGGTGCTCAGTACTCAGGGTGCTGGGTGCTCAGTGCTCAGCGTGCTGGGTGCTCAGTGCTCAGGGTGCTGGGTGCTCAGTACTCAGGGTGCTGCGTGCTCAGTGCTCAGGGTGATCGGTGCTCAGTACTCAGGGTGCTCAGTACTCAGGGTGCTGGGTGCTCAGTGCTCAGGGTGCTGGGTGCTCAGTACTCAGGGTGCTAGGTGCTCAGTGCTCGGGGTGCTGGGTGCTCAGTGCTCAGGGTGATCGGTGCTCAGTACTCAGGGTGCTGGGTGCTCAGTGCTCAGGGTGCTGGGTGCTCAGTCCTCAGGGTGCTCAGTGCTCAGGGTGCTTGGTGCTCAGTGCTCGGGGTGCTCGGTGCTCAGTACTCAGGGTGCTGAGTGCTCAGTACTCAGGGTACTGGGTGCTCAGTACTCATGGTGCTGGGTGCTCAGTACTCAGGGGGCTGGGTGCTCAGTGCTCAGTGTGCTGGGTGCTCAGTGCTCAGGGCGCTGGGTGCTCAGTGCTCGGTGTGCTGGATGCTCAGTGCTCGGGGTGCTGGGTGGTCAGTGCACAGTGCTCAAGGTGCTGGGTGCTCAGTGCTCAGTGCTCAGGCAGCTGGGTGCTCAGTACTCAGGGTGCTGGGTGCTCAGTACTCAGGGTGCTGGGTGCTCAGTTCTCAGGGTGCTGGGTGATCAGTACTCTGGGTGTTGTGTGCTCAGTACTCAGGGTGCTCAGTGCTCAGTACTCGGGGTGCTGGGTGCTCAGTGCTCAGTGTGCTCAGTGCTCAGTGCTCAGGGTGCTGGGTGCTCAGTGCTCGGGGCGCTGGGAACTCAGTGCTCGGGGTGCTGGGTGCTCAGTACTCAGGGTGCTGTGTGCTCAGTGCTCAGTAATCAGCGTTCTGGGTGCTCAGTGCTCAGAGTGTTGGGTGCTCAGTACTCAGTGTGCTGGGTGCTCAGTGCTCAGTGCTCAGGGTGCTCAGTGCTCAGGGTGCTCAGTGCTCAGGGTGCTGGGTGCTCAGGGTGCTGGGTGCTCAGTGCTCAGGGTGCTGGGTGCTCAGTGTTCGGGGTGCTCGGTGCTCAGTACTCAGGGTGCTGGGTGCTCAGTGCTCAGGGTGCTGGGTGCTCAGTACTCAGGGTGCTCAGTACTCAGGGTGCTGGGTGCTCAGTGCTCTGGGTGCTGGGTGCTCAGTACTCAGGGTGCTGGGTGATCAGTGCTCGGCGTGCTGGGTGCTCAGTGCTCAGGGTGATCGGTGCTCAGTACTCAGGGTGCTGGGTGCTCAGTGCTCAGGTTGCTGGGTGCTCAGTCCTCAGGGTGCTCAGTGCTCAGGGTGCAGGGAGCTCAGTGCTCGGGGTGCTCGGTGCTCAGTACTCAGGGTGCTGAGTGCTCAGTACTCAGGGTGCTGGGTGCTCAGTACTCATGGTGCTGGGTGCTCAGTGCTCAGGGTGCTGGGTGCTCAGTGCTCAGTGCTCAGGGTGCTGGGTGCTCAGTACTCTGGGTGCTGGGTGCTCAGTACTCAGGGTGCTGGGTGCTCAGTTCTCAGGCTGCTGGGTGCTCAGTACTCTGGGTGTTGGGTGCTCAGTACTCAGGGTGCTGGGTGCTCAGTGCTCGGGGTGCTGGGTGCTCAGTGCTCAGGGTGCTGGGTGCTCAGTGCTCAGGGTGCTGGGTGCTCAGTGCTCAGGGTGCTGGGTGCTCAGTGCTCGGGGTGCTGGGTGCTCAGTGCTCGGGGTGCTGGGTGCTCAGTGCTCAGGGTGCTGGGTGCTCAGTACTCAGGGTGCTGGGTGCTCATTACTCAGGGTGCTGGGTGCTCAGTGCTCAGGGTGCTGGGTGCTCAGTCCTCAGGGTGCTGGGTGCTCAGTACTCAGGGTGTTCGGTGCTTAGTACTCAGGGTGCTCAGTGCTCAGTACTCAGGGTGCTGGTTGCTCAGTGCTCGGGGTGCTCGGTGCTCAGTACTCAGGGTGCTGGGTGCTCAGTGCTCAGGGTGCTGGGTGCTCAGTACTCAGGGTGCTCAGTACTCAGGGTGCTGGGTGCTCAGTGCTCAGGGTGCTGGGTGCTCAGTACTCAGGGTGCTGGGTGCTCACTGCTCGGGGTGCTGGGTGCTCATTGCTCATGGTGATCGGTGCTCAGTACACAGGGTGCTGGGTGCTCAGTGCTCAGGTTGCTGGGTGCTCAGTCCTCAGGGTGCTCAGTGCTCAGGGTGCAGGTAGCTCAGTGCTCGGGGTGCTCGGTGCTCAGTACTCAGGGTGCTGAGTGCTCAGTACTCAGGGTGCTGGGTGCTCAGTACTCATGGTGCTGGGTCCTCAGTACTGAGGGGGCTGGGTGCTCAGTGCTCAGGGTGCTGGGTGCTCAGTGCTCAGGGTGCTGGGTGCTCAGTGCTCAGGGTGCTGGGTGCTCAGTTCTCGGGGTGCTGTGTGGTCAGTGCTCAGTGCTCAGGGTGCTGGGTGCTCAGTGCTCAGTGCTCAGGGTGCTGGGTGCTCAGTACTCAGGGTGCTGGGTGCTCAGTACTCAGGGTGCTGGGTGCTCAGTTCTCAGGCTGCTGGGTGCTCAGTACTCTGGGTGTTGGGTGCTCAGTACTCAGGGTGCTGGGTGCTCAGTGCTCGGGGTGCTGGGTGCTCAGTGCTCAGGGTGCTGGGTGCTCAGTGCTCAGGGTGCTGGGTGCTCAGTACTCAGGGTGCTGGGTGCTCAGTGCTCGGGGTGCTCGGTGCTCAGTACTCAAGGTGCTGGGTGCTCAGTGCTCAGGGTGCGGGGTGCTCAGTCCTCGGGGTTCTCCATGCTCAGTGCTCAGGTTGCGGGGTGCTCAGTCCTCGGGGTGCTCCATGCTCATTGCTCGGGGTGCTGGGTGCTCAGTGCTCGGGGTGCTGGGTGCTCAGTGCTCAGTACTCAGGGTGCTGGGTGCTCAGTGCTCAGGGTGCTGAGTGCTCAGTACTCAGCGTGCTGGGTGCTCAGTGCTCGGGGTGGTGGGTGCTCAGTGCTGAGGGTGCTGGCTGCTCAGTGCTCAGGGTGCTGGGTGCTCAGTACTCAGGGTGCTAGGTGCTCAGTACTCAGGGTGCTCAGTGCTCAGTACTCAGCGTGCTGGGTGCTCAGTGCTCAGGGTCCTCGGTGCTCAGTACTCAGGGTGCTAGGTGCTCAGTACTCAGGGTGCTCAGTGCTCAGTACTCAGCGTGCTGGGTGCTCAGTGCTCAGGGTCCTCGGTGCTCAGTACTCAGGGTGCTCAGTGCTCAGTACTCAGCGTGCTTTGTGCTCAGTGCTCAGGGTGCTGGTTGCTCAGTACTCAGGGTGCTGCTTGCTCAGTACTCAGGGTACTGGGTGCTCAGTACTCTGGGTGCTGGGTGCTCAGTGCTCGGGGTGCTCGGTGATCAGTACTCAGGGTGCTGGGTGCTCAGTGCTCAGGGTGCTGAGTACTCAGTACTCAGGGTGCTGGGTGCTCAGTGCTCAGGGTGCTGGGTGCTCAGTGCTCAGGGTGCTGGGTGCTCGGTGCTCGGGGTGCTGGGTGCTCAGTGCTCGGGGTGCTGGGTGCTCAGTGCTCGGGGTGCTGGGTGCTCAGTGCTCGGGGTGCTGGGTGCTCAGTGCTCAGGGTGCTGGGTGCTCAGTACTCAGGGTGCTGGGTGCTCATTACTCAGGGTGCTGGGTGCTCAGTGCTCAGGGTGCTGGGTGCTCAGTCCTCAGGGTGCTGGGTGCTCAGTACTCAGGGTGTTCGGTGCTTAGTACTCAGGGTGCTCAGTGCTCAGTACTCAGGGTGCTGGTTGCTCAGTGCTCGGGGTGCTCGGTGCTCAGTACTCAGGGTGCTGGGTGCTCAGTGCTAAGGGTGCTGGGGGCTCAGTACTCAGGGTGCTTGGTGCTCAGTACTCAGGGTGCTGGGTGCTCAGTACTCAGGGTGCTGGGTGCTCAGTGCTCAGGGTGCTGGCTGCTCAGTACTCAGGGTGCTGGGTGCTCAGTACTCAGGGTGTTCGGTGCTCAGTACTCAGGGTGCTGGGTGCTCAGTGCTCAGGGTGCTTTGTACTCAGTACTCAGGGTTCTGGGTGCTCATAACTCAGGGTGCTGGGTGCTCAGTGCTCAGGGTGCTGGGTGCTCAGTGCTCTGGGTGTTGGGTGCTCAGTACTCAGGGTGCTGGGTGCTCAGTGCTCAGGGTGATCGTTGCTCAGTACTCAGGGTGCTCAGTACTCAGGGTGCTGGGTGCTCAGTGCTCAGGGTGCTGGGTGCTCAGTACTCAGGGTGCTGGGTGCTCAGCGCTCGGGGTGCTGGGTGCTCAGTGCTCAGAGTGATCGGTGCTCAGTACTCAGGGTGCTGGGTGCTTAGTGCTCAGGTTGCTGGGTGATCAGTCCTCAGGGTGCTCAGTGCTCAGGGTGCAGGGAGCTCAGTGCTCGGGGTGCTCGGTGCTCAGTACTCAGGGTGCTGAGTGCTCAGTACTCAGGGTGCTGGGTGCTCAGTACTCATGGTGCTGGGTGCTCAGTACTCAGGGGGCTGGGTGCTCAGTGCTCAGGGTGCTGGGTGCTCAGTGCTTAGGGGGCTGGGTGCTCAGTGCTCGGGGTGCTGGGTGCTCAGTTCTCGGGGTGCTGGGTGGTCAGTGCTCAGTGATCAGGGTGCTGGGTGCTCAGTGCTCAGTGCTCAGGGTGCTGGGTGCTCAGTACTCAGGATGCTGGGTGCTCAGTACTCAGGGTGCTGGGTGCTCAGTTCTCAGGCTGCTGGGTGCTCAGTACTCTGGGTGTTGGGTGCTCAGTACTCAGGGTGCTGGGTGCTCAGTGCTCGGGGTGCTGGGTGCTCAGTGCTCAGGGTGCTGGTTGCTCATTGCTCAGGGTGCTGGGTGCTCAGTACTCAGGGTGCTGGGTGCTCAGTGCTCGGGGTGCTCGGTGCTCAGTACTCAAGGTGCTGGTTGCTCAGTGCTCAGGGTGCGGGGTGCTCAGTCCTCGGGGTGCTCCATGCTCAGTGCTCAGGGTGCGGGGTGCTCAGTCCTCGGGGTGCTCCATGCTCAGTGCTCGGGGTGCTGGGTGCTCAGTGCACGGGGTGCTGGGTGCTCAGTTCTCAGTACTCAGGGTGCTGGGTGCTCAGTTCTCAGGGTGCTGAGTGCTCAGTACTCAGGGTGCTGGGTGCTCAGTACTCAGGGTGCTGGGTGCTCAGTGCTCAGGGTGCTGGGTGCTCAGTGCTCAGGGTGCTGGGTGCTCAGTGCTCGGGGAGCTCGGTGCTCAGTACTCAGGGTGCTGGGTGCTCAGTACTCAGTGCTCGGGGTCCTGGGTACTCCGTGCTCAGGGTGCTGGGTGCTCAGTACTCAGGGTGCTGGGTGCTCAGTGCTCAGCGTGCTGGGTGCTCAGTGCTCAGGGTGCTGGGTGCTCAGTACTCAGGGTGCTGCGTGCTCAGTGCTCAGGGTGATCGGTGCTCAGTACTCAGGGTGCTCAGTACTCAGGGTGCTGGGTGCTCAGTGCTCAGGGTGCTGGGTGCTCAGTACTCAGGGTGCTAGGTGCTCAGTGCTCGGGGTGCTGGGTGCTCAGTGCTCAGGGTGATCGGTGCTCAGTACTCAGGGTGCTGGGTGCTCAGTGCTCAGGGTGCTGGGTGCTCAGTCCTCAGGGTGCTCAGTGCTCAGGGTGCTTGGTGCTCAGTGCTCGGGGTGCTCGGTGCTCAGTACTCAGGGTGCTGAGTGCTCAGTACTCAGGGTACTGGGTGCTCAGTACTCATGGTGCTGGGTGCTCAGTACTCAGGGGGCTGGGTGCTCAGTGCTCAGTGTGCTGGGTGCTCAGTGCTCAGGGCGCTGGGTGCTCAGTGCTCGGTGTGCTGGATGCTCAGTGCTCGGGGTGCTGGGTGGTCAGTGCACAGTGCTCAAGGTGCTGGGTGCTCAGTGCTCAGTGCTCAGGCAGCTGGGTGCTCAGTACTCAGGGTGCTGGGTGCTCAGTACTCAGGGTGCTGGGTGCTCAGTTCTCAGGGTGCTGGGTGATCAGTACTCTGGGTGTTGTGTGCTCAGTACTCAGGGTGCTCAGTGCTCAGTACTCGGGGTGCTGGGTGCTCAGTGCTCAGTGTGCTCAGTGCTCAGTGCTCAGGGTGCTGGGTGCTCAGTGCTCGGGGCGCTGGGAACTCAGTGCTCGGGGTGCTGGGTGCTCAGTACTCAGGGTGCTGTGTGCTCAGTGCTCAGTAATCAGCGTTCTGGGTGCTCAGTGCTCAGAGTGTTGGGTGCTCAGTACTCAGGGTGCTGGGTGCTCAGTGCTCAGTGCTCAGGGTGCTCAGTGCTCAGGGTGCTCAGTGCTCAGGGTGCTGGGTGCTCAGGGTGCTGGGTGCTCAGTGCTCAGGGTGCTGGGTGCTCAGTGCTCAGGGTGCTGGGTGCTCAGTACTCGGGGTGCTGGGTGCTCAGTACTCAGGGTGCTGGGTGCTCAGTGCTCGGGGTGCTGGGTGCTCAGTGCTCAGGGTGATCGGTGCTCAGTGCTCAGGGTGCTGGGTGCTCAGTCCTCCGGGTGCTCAGTGCTCAGGGTGCTGGGTGCTCAGTGCTCGGTGTGCTCGGTGCTCAGTACTCAGGGTGCTGAGTGCTCAGTACTCAGGGTGCTGGGTGCTCAGTGCTCGGGGTTCTGGGTGCTCAGTTCTCGGGGTGCTGGGTGGTCAGTGCTCAGTGCTCAGGGTGCTGGGTGCTCAGTGCTCAGGGTGCTGGGTGCTCAGTACTCAGGGTGCTGGGTGCTCAGTGCTCGGGGTGCTCGGTGCTCAGTACTCAAGGTGCTGGGTGCTCAGTGCTCAGGGTGCGGGGTGCTCAGTCCTCGGGGTGCTCCATGGTCAGTGCTCAGGGTGCTGGGTGCTCAGTGCTCGGGGTGCTGGGTGCTCAGTGCTCAGTACTCAGGGTGCTGGGTGCTCAGTGCTCAGGGTGCTGAGTGCTCAGTACTCAGCGTGCGGGGTGCTCAGTGCTCGGGGTGGTGGGTGCTCAGTGCTGAGGGTGCTGGCTGCTCAGTGCTCAGGGTGCTGGGTGCTCAGTACTCAGGGTGCTAGGTGCTCAGTACTCAGGGTGCTCAGTGCTCAGTACTCAGCGTGCTGGGTGCTCAGTGCTCAGGGTCCTCGGTCCTCAGTACTCAGGGTGCTAGGTGCTCAGTACTCAGGGTGCTCAGTGCTCAGTAGTCAGCGTGCTGGGTGCTCAGTGCTCAGGGTCCTCGGTGCTCAGTACTCAGGGTGCTCAGTGCTCAGTACTCAGCGTGCTTT
Organism: Microtus oregoni; assembly: GCF_018167655.1. Classification (NCBI taxonomy): domain Eukaryota; kingdom Metazoa; phylum Chordata; class Mammalia; order Rodentia; family Cricetidae; genus Microtus; species Microtus oregoni. Next base: position 6,558 of record NW_024544072.1, on the reverse strand, counting down.
GTGCTCAGTGCTCAGGGTGCTGGGTGCTCAGTACTCAGGGTGCTGGGTGCTCAGTACTCAGGGTGCTATGTGCTCAGTACTCAGGGTGCTGGGTGCTCAGTGCTCGGGGTGCTCGGTGATCAGTACTCAGGGTGCTGGGTGCTCAGTGCTCAGGGTGCTGAGTACTCAGTACTCAGGGTGCTGGGTGCTCAGTGCTCAGGGTGCTGGGTGCTCAGTGCTCGGGGTGCTGGGTGCTCAGTGCTCGGGGTGCTGGGTGCTCAGTGCTCGGGGTGCTGGGTGCTCAGTGCTCAGGGTGCTGGGTGCTCAGTACTCAGGGTGCTGGGTGCTCATGACTCAGGGTGCTGGGTGCTCAGTGCTCAGGGTGCTGGGTGCTCAGTCCTCAGGGTGCTGGGTGCTCAGTACTCAGGGTGTTCGGTGCTTAGTACTCAGGGTGCTCAGTGCTCAGTACTCAGGGTGCTGGTTGCTCAGTGTTCGGGGTGCTCGGTGCTCAGTACTCAGGGTGCTGGGTGCTCAGTGCTCAGGGTGCTGGGTGCTCAGTACTCAGGGTGCTCAGTACTCAGGGTGCTGGGTGCTCAGTGCTCTGGGTGCTGGGTGCTCAGTACTCAGGGTGCTGGGTGATCAGTGCTCGGCGTGCTGGGTGCTCAGTGCTCAGGGTGATCGGTGCTCAGTACTCAGGGTGCTGGGTGCTCAGTGCTCAGGTTGCTGGGTGCTCAGTCCTCAGGGTGCTCAGTGCTCAGGGTGCAGGGAGCTCAGTGCTCGGGGTGCTCGGTGCTCAGTACTCAGGGTGCTGAGTGCTCAGTACTCAGGGTGCTGGGTGCTCAGTACTCATGGTGCTGGGTGCTCAGTGCTCAGGGTGCTGGGTGCTCAGTGCTCAGTGCTCAGGGTGCTGGGTGCTCAGTACTCTGGGTGCTGGGTGCTCAGTACTCAGGGTGCTGGGTGCTCAGTTCTCAGGCTGCTGGGTGCTCAGTACTCTGGGTGTTGGGTGCTCAGTACTCAGGGTGCTGGGTGCTCAGTGCTCGGGGTGCTGGGTGCTCAGTGCTCAGGGTGCTGGGTGCTCAGTGCTCAGGGTGCTGGGTGCTCAGTGCTCAGGGTGCTGGGTGCTCAGTGCTCGGGGTGCTGGGTGCTCAGTGCTCGGGGTGCTGGGTGCTCAGTGCTCAGGGTGCTGGGTGCTCAGTACTCAGGGTGCTGGGTGCTCATTACTCAGGGTGCTGGGTGCTCAGTGCTCAGGGTGCTGGGTGCTCAGTCCTCAGGGTGCTGGGTGCTCAGTACTCAGGGTGTTCGGTGCTTAGTACTCAGGGTGCTCAGTGCTCAGTACTCAGGGTGCTGGTTGCTCAGTGCTCGGGGTGCTCGGTGCTCAGTACTCAGGGTGCTGGGTGCTCAGTGCTCAGGGTGCTGGGTGCTCAGTACTCAGGGTGCTCAGTACTCAGGGTGCTGGGTGCTCAGTGCTCAGGGTGCTGGGTGCTCAGTACTCAGGGTGCTGGGTGCTCACTGCTCGGGGTGCTGGGTGCTCATTGCTCATGGTGATCGGTGCTCAGTACACAGGGTGCTGGGTGCTCAGTGCTCAGGTTGCTGGGTGCTCAGTCCTCAGGGTGCTCAGTGCTCAGGGTGCAGGGAGCTCAGTGCTCGGGGTGCTATGTGCTCAGTACTCAGGGTGCTGAGTGCTCAGTACTCAGGGTGCTGGGTGCTCAGTACTCATGGTGCTGGGTGCTCAGTACTGAGGGGGCTGTGTGCTCAGTGCTCAGGGTGCTGGGTGCTCAGTGCTCAGGGTGCTGGGTGCTCAGTGCTCAGGGTGCTGGGTGCTCAGTTCTCGGGGTGCTGGGTGGTCAGTGCTCAGTGCTCAGGGTGCTGGGTGCTCAGTGCTCAGTGCTCAGGGTGCTGGGTGCTCAGTACTCAGGGTGCTGGGTGCTCAGTACTCAGGGTGCTGGGTGCTCAGTTCTCAGGCTGCTGGGTGCTCAGTACTCTGGGTGTTGGGTGCTCAGTACTCAGGGTGCTGGGTGCTCAGTGCTCGGGGTGCTGGGTGCTCAGTGCTCAGGGTGCTGGGTGCTCAGTGCTCAGGGTGCTGGGTGCTCAGTACTCAGGGTGCTGGGTGCTCAGTGCTCGGGGTGCTCGGTGCTCAGTACTCAAGGTGCTGGGTGCTCAGTGCTCAGGGTGCGGGGTGCTCAGTCCTCGGGGTTCTCCATGCTCAGTGCTCAGGTTGCGGGGTGCTCAGTCCTCGGGGTGCTCCATGCTCATTGCTCGGGGTGCTGGGTGCTCAGTGCTCGGGGTGCTGGGTGCTCAGTGCTCAGTACTCAGGGTGCTGGGTGCTCAGTGCTCAGGGTGCTGAGTGCTCAGTACTCAGCGTGCTGGGTGCTCAGTGCTCGGGGTGGTGGGTGCTCAGTGCTGAGGGTGCTGGCTGCTCAGTGCTCAGGGTGCTGGGTGCTCAGTACTCAGGGTGCTAGGTGCTCAGTACTCAGGGTGCTCAGTGCTCAGTACTCAGAGTGCTGGGTGCTCAGTGCTCAGGGTCCTCGGTGCTCAGTACTCAGGGTGCTAGGTGCTCAGTACTCAGGGTGCTCAGTGCTCAGTACTCAGCGTGCTGGGTGCTCAGTGCTCAGGGTCCTCGGTGCTCAGTACTCAGGGTGCTCAGTGCTCAGTACTCAGCGTGCTTTGTGCTCAGTGCTCAGGGTGCTGGTTGCTCAGTACTCAGGGTGCTGCTTGCTCAGTACTCAGGGTGCTGGGTGCTCAGTACTCTGGGTGCTGGGTGCTCAGTGCTCGGGGTGCTCGGTGATCAGTACTCAGGGTGCTGGGTGCTCAGTGCTCAGGGTGCTGAGTACTCAGTACTCAGGGTGCTGGGTGCTCAGTGCTCAGGGTGCTGGGTGCTCAGTGCTCAGGGTGCTGGGTGCTCAGTGCTCGGGGTGCTGGGTGCTCAGTGCTCGGGGTGCTGGGTGCTCAGTGCTCGGGGTGCTGGGTGCTCAGTGCTCGGGGTGCTGGGTGCTCAGTGCTCGGGGTGCTGGGTGCTCAGTACTCAGGGTGCTGGGTGCTCATTACTCAGGGTGCTGGGTGCTCAGTGCTCAGGGTGCTGGGTGCTCAGTCCTCAGGGTGCTGGGTGCTCAGTACTCAGGGTGTTCGGTGCTTAGTACTCAGGGTGCTCAGTGCTCAGTACTCAGGGTGCTGGTTGCTCAGTGCTCGGGGTGCTCGGTGCTCAGTACTCAGGGTGCTGGGTGCTCAGTGCTCAGGGTGCTGGGGGCTCAGTACTCAGGGTGCTTGGTGCTCAGTACTCAGGGTGCTGGGGGCTCAGTACTCAGGGTGCTGGGTGCTCAGTGCTCAGGGTGCTGGGTGCTCAGTACTCAGGGTGCTGGGTGCTCAGTACTCAGGGTGCTCGGTGCTCAGTACTCAGGGTGCTGGGTGCTCAGTGCTCAGGGTGCTTTGTACTCAGTACTCAGGGTTCTGGGTGCTCATAACTCAGGGTGCTGGGTGCTCAGTGCTCAGGGTGCTGGGTGCTCAGTGCTCTGGGTGTTGGGTGCTCAGTACTCAGGGTGCTGGGTGCTCAGTGCTCAGGGTGATCGTTGCTCAGTACTCAGGGTGCTCAGTACTCAGGGTGCTGGGTGCTCAGTGCTCAGGGTGCTGGGTGCTCAGTACTCAGGGTGCTGGGTGCTCAGCGCTCGGGGTGCTGGGTGCTCAGTGCTCAGAGTGATCGGTGCTCAGTACTCAGGGTGCTGGGTGCTTAGTGCTCAGGTTGCTGGGTGCTCAGTCCTCAGGGTGCTCAGTGCTCAGGGTGCAGGGAGCTCAGTGCTCGGGGTGCTCGGTGCTCAGTACTCAGGGTGCTGAGTGCTCAGTACTCAGGGTGCTGGGTGCTCAGTACTCATGGTGCTGGGTGCTCAGTACTCAGGGTGCTGGGTGCTCAGTGCTCAGTGTGCTCAGTGCTCAGTGCTCAGGGTGCTGGGTGCTCAGTGCTCGGGGCGCTGGGAACTCAGTGCTCGGGGTGCTGGGTGCTCAGTACTCAGGGTGCTGTGTGCTCAGTGCTCAGTAATCAGCGTTCTGGGTGCTCAGTGCTCAGAGTGTTGGGTGCTCAGTACTCAGGGTGCTGGGTGCTCAGTGCTCAGTGCTCAGGGTGCTCAGTGCTCAGGGTGCTCAGTGCTCAGGGTGCTGGGTGCTCAGGGTGCTGGGTGCTCAGTGCTCAGGGTGCTGGGTGCTCAGTGCTCAGGGTGCTGGGTGCTCAGTACTCGGGGTGCTGGGTGCTCAGTACTCAGGGTGCTGGGTGCTCAGTGCTCGGGGTGCTGGGTGCTCAGTGCTCAGGGTGATCGGTGCTCAGTGCTCAGGGTGCTGGGTGCTCAGTCCTCCGGGTGCTCAGTGCTCAGGGTGCTGGGTGCTCAGTGCTCGGTGTGCTCGGTGCTCAGTACTCAGGGTGCTGAGTGCTCAGTACTCAGGGTGCTGGGTGCTCAGTGCTCGGGGTTCTGGGTGCTCAGTTCTCGGGGTGCTGGGTGGTCAGTGCTCAGTGCTCAGGGTGCTGGGTGCTCAGTGCTCAGGGTGCTGGGTGCTCAGTACTCAGGGTGCTGGGTGCTCAGTGCTCGGGGTGCTCGGTGCTCAGTACTCAAGGTGCTGGGTGCTCAGTGCTCAGGGTGCGGGGTGCTCAGTCCTCGGGGTGCTCCATGGTCAGTGCTCAGGGTGCTGGGTGCTCAGTGCTCGGGGTGCTGGGTGCTCAGTGCTCAGTACTCAGGGTGCTGGGTGCTCAGTGCTCAGGGTGCTGAGTGCTCAGTACTCAGCGTGCGGGGTGCTCAGTGCTCGGGGTGGTGGGTGCTCAGTGCTGAGGGTGCTGGCTGCTCAGTGCTCAGGGTGCTGGGTGCTCAGTACTCAGGGTGCTAGGTGCTCAGTACTCAGGGTGCTCAGTGCTCAGTACTCAGCGTGCTGGGTGCTCAGTGCTCAGGGTCCTCGGTCCTCAGTACTCAGGGTGCTAGGTGCTCAGTACTCAGGGTGCTCAGTGCTCAGTAGTCAGCGTGCTGGGTGCTCAGTGCTCAGGGTCCTCGGTGCTCAGTACTCAGGGTGCTCAGTGCTCAGTACTCAGCGTGCTTTGTGCTCAGTGCTCAGGGTGCTGGGTGCTCAGTACTCAGGGTGCTGGGTGCTCAGTACTCAGGGTGCTGGGTGCTCAGTACTCAGGGTGCTGGGTGCTCAGTGCTCGGGGTGCTCGGTGATCAGTACTCAGGGTGCTGGGTGCTCAGTGCTCAGGGTGCTGAGTACTCAGTACTCAGGGTGCTGGGTGCTCAGTGCTCAGGGTGCTGGGTGCTCAGTGCTCGGGGTGCTGGGTGCTCAGTGCTCGGGGTGCTGGGTGCTCAGTGCTCGGGGTGCTGGGTGCTCAGTGCTCAGGGTGCTGGGTGCTCAGTACTCAGGGTGCTGGGTGTTCATGACTCAGGGTGCTGGGTGCTCAGTGCTCAGGGTGCTGGGTGCTCAGTCCTCAGGGTGCTGGGTGCTCAGTACTCAGGGTGTTCGGTGCTTAGTACTCAGGGTGCTCAGTGCTCAGTACTCAGGGTGCTGGTTGCTCAGTGTTCGGGGTGCTCGGTGCTCAGTACTCAGGGTGCTGGGTGCTCAGTGCTCAGGGTGCTGGGTGCTCAGTACTCAGGGTGCTCAGTACTCAGGGTGCTGGGTGCTCAGTGCTCTGGGTGCTGGGTGCTCAGTACTCAGGGTGCTGGGTGATCAGTGCTCGGCGTGCTGGGTGCTCAGTGCTCAGGGTGATCGGTGCTCAGTACTCAGGGTGCTGGGTGCTCAGTGCTCAGGTTGCTGGGTGCTCAGTCCTCAGGGTGCTCAGTGCTCAGGGTGCAGGGAGCTCAGTGCTCGGGTGCTCGGTGCTCAGTACTCAGGGTGCTGAGTGCTCAGTACTCAGGGTGCTGGGTGCTCAGTACTCATGGTGCTGGGTGCTCAGTGCTCAGGGTGCTGGGTGCTCAGTGCTCAGTGCTCAGGGTGCTGGGTGCTCAGTACTCTGGGTGCTGGGTGCTCAGTACTCAGGGTGCTGGGTGCTCAGTTCTCAGGCTGCTGGGTGCTCAGTACTCTGGGTGTTGGGTGCTCAGTACTCAGGGTGCTGGGTGCTCAGTGCTCGGGGTGCTGGGTGCTCAGTGCTCAGGGTGCTGGGTGCTCAGTGCTCAGGGTGCTGGGTGCTCAGTGCTCAGGGTGCTGGGTGCTCAGTGCTCGGGGTGCTGGGTGCTCAGTGCTCGGGGTGCTGGGTGCTCAGTGCTCAGGGTGCTGGGTGCTCAGTACTCAGGGTGCTGGGTGCTCATTACTCAGGGTGCTGGGTGCTCAGTGCTCAGGGTGCTGGGTGCTCAGTCCTCAGGGTGCTGGGTGCTCAGTACTCAGGGTGTTCGGTGCTTAGTACTCAGGGTGCTCAGTGCTCAGTACTCAGGGTGCTGGTTGCTCAGTGCTCGGGGTGCTCGGTGCTCAGTACTCAGGGTGCTGGGTGCTCAGTGCTCAGGGTGCTGGGTGCTCAGTACTCAGGGTGCTCAGTACTCAGGGTGCTGGGTGCTCAGTGCTCAGGGTGCTGGGTGCTCAGTACTCAGGGTGCTGGGTGCTCACTGCTCGGGGTGCTGGGTGCTCATT
>NW_024544071.1:0-94190 GCF_018167655.1 Microtus oregoni | reverse complement strand
TGAATACTGAGCACCCAGCACGCTGAGCACTGAGCACCCAGCACCCCGAGTACTGAGCAAACAGCACACCGAGCACTGAGCACCCAGCACCCCGAGAATGAGCACCCAGCACCCTGAGTACTAAGCACCCAGCACCCTGAGTACTGAGCACCCTGAGGACTGAGCACCGATCACCCTGAGCACTGAGCACCCAGCACCCTGAGTACTGAGCACCCAGCACCCTGAGTACTGAGCACCGAGCACCCCGAGTACTGAGCACCCAGCACCCTGAGCACTGAGCACCGATCACCCTGAGCACTGAGCACCCAGCACCCTGAGTACTGAGCACCCAGCACCCTGAGTACTGAGCAAAGAGCACCCCGAGCACTGAGCACGCAGCACCCTGAGTACTGAGCACCCAGCACCCCGTGCCCTGAGCACCCAGCACCCTGAGTACTGAGCACCCTGAGTAACTGAGCACCTAGCACCCCGAGCACTGAGCACCCAGCACCCTGAGCACTGAGCACCCTGCACCCTGAGTACTGAGCATCAAGCACCCTGAGCACTGAGCACCCAGCACCCTGAGCACTGAGCACCCAGCACCCTGAGTACTGAGCACCCAACGTACTGAGCATCGAGGACCCCGAGCACTGAGCACCCAGCACCCTGAGTACTGAGCACCCAGCACCCCGAGCACTGAGGACCCAGCACCCTGAGTACTGAGCACCGCGCACCCTGAGTACTGAGCACCCAGCACCCCCGAGCACTGAGCACCCAGCACCCCGAGCACTGAGCACCCAGCACCCTGGGCACTGAGCACCCTGAGGACTGAGCACCCAGCACCCTGAGTACTGAGCACCCAGCATCCTGATTACTGAGCACCGATCACCGTGAGCACTGAGCACCCAGCAACCCGAGCACTGAGCACCCAGCACCCTGAGTACTGAGCACCCTGAGTACTGAGCACCCAGCACCCCGAGCACTGAGCACCCTGCACCCTGATTACTGAGCACCCTGAGTACTGAGCACCCAGCACCCTGAGCACTGAGCACCCAGCACCGTGAGTACTGAGCACCCAGCACCCTGAGCACTGAGCACCCAGCACCCTGAGTACTGAGCACCCAGCACCCTGAGTACTTAGCACCCAGCACCCTGAGCACTGAGCACCCAGCACCCTGAGTACTGAGCACCAAGCACCCTGAGTCCTGAGCACCCAGCACCCTGAGTACTGAGCACCCAGCACCCTGAGTACTGAGCACCGAGCACCCCGAGTACTGAGCACCCAGCACCCTGAGCACTGAGCACCCAGCACCCTGAGTACTGAGCACCCAGCACACTGAGTACTGAGCACCCAGCACCCCGAGCACTGAGCACCCTGAGTACTGAGCACTAAGCACCCTGAGCGCTGAGCACCCAGCACCCCAAGCACGGAGCACCCAGGACCCCGAGCACTGAGTACTGAGCACCCAGCACCCTGAGTACTGAGCACCAAGCTCCCCGAGCACTGAGCACCCTGAGTACTGAGCACCCAGCACCCCGAGCACTGAGCACCCAGCACCCTGAGTAATGAGCACCCAGCACCCCGAGTACTGAGCACCCAGCACCGTGAGTACTGAGCACCCAGCACCCGGAGTACTGAGCACCCAGCACCCTGAGCACTGAGCACAAAGCACGCTGAGTACTGAGCACTGAGCACCCTGAGTACTGAGCACCAAGGACCCTGAGTACTGAGCACCCAGCACCCTGAGCACTGAGCACCCAGCACCCCGAGCACTGAGCACCCAGCACCCCGAGCACTGAGCACCCAGCACCCTGAGCACTGTGCACCCAGCACCCCGAGTACTGAGCACCCAGCACCCTGAGTACTGAGCACCCAGCACAACGAGCACTGAGCACCCAGCACCCTGAGCACTGTGCACCCAGCACCCCGAGTACTGAGCACCCAGCACCCTGAGTACTGAGCACCCAGCACAACGAGCACTGAGCACCCAGCACCCTGAGTACTGAGCACCCAGCACACTGAGTACTGAGCACCCAGCACCCCGAGCACGGAGCACCCTGAGTACTGAGCACTAAGCACCCTGAGCGCTGAGCACCCAGCACCCCAAGCACGGAGCACCCAGGACCCCGAGCACTGAGTACTGAGCACCCAGCACCCTGAGTACTGAGCACCAAGCTCCCCGAGCACTGAGCACCCTGAGTACTGAGCACCCAGCACCCCGATAACAGAGCACCCAGCACCCTCAGCACTGTGCACCCAGCACCCCGAGCACTGAGCACCCAGCACCCTGCGTACTGAGCACCCTGAGTACTGAGCACCGATCACCCTGAGCACTGAGCACCCAGCACCCTGAGCACTGAGCACCCAGCACCCTGAGTACTGAGCACCGAGCACCCCGAGCACTGAGCACCCAGCACCCTGATCACTGAGCACCCAGCACGAAGAGTACTGAGCACCGAGCATCCTGAGCACTGAGCACCGAGCACCCCGAACACTGAGCACCCAGCACCCTGAGGACTGAGCACCCAGCACCAAGAGTACTGAGCACCGAGCACCCCGAGCACTGAGCACCGAGCACCCCAAGCACTGAGCAACCAGCACCCTGAGTACTGAGCACCCAGCACCCCGAGCACTGAGCACCCAGCACCCTGAGTAATGAGCACCCAGCACCCCGAGTACTGAGCACCCAGCACCGTGAGTACTGAGCACCCAGCACCCTGAGTACTGAGCACCCAGCACCCTGAGCACTGAGCACAAAGCACGCTGAGTACTGAGCACTGAGCACCCTGAGTACTGAGCACCAAGGACCCTGAGTACTGAGCACCCAGCACCCTGAGCACTGAGCACAAAGCACTCTGAGTACTGAGCGCTGAGCACCCTGAGTACTGAGCACCGAGCACCCTGAGTACTGAGCACTCAGCACCCTGAGCACTGAGCACCCAGCACCCTGAGCACTGAGCACCCAGCACCCCGAGCACTGAGCACCCAGCACCCTGAGCACTGAGCACCCAGCACCCCGAGTACTGAGCACCCAGCACCCTGAGTACTGAGTACCCAGCACAACGAGCACTGAGCACCCAGCACCCCGAGCACTGAGCAACCAGCACCCCGAGAATGAGCACCCAGCACCCTGAGTACTGAGAACCGAGCACCCTGAGTACTGAGCACCCAGCACGCTGAGCACTGAGCACCCAGCACCCCGATTACTGAGCAAACAGCACACCGAGCACTGAGCACCCAGCACCCCGAGAATGAGCACCCAGCACACTGAGTACTGAGCACCCAGCACCCTGAGTACTGAGCACCCAGCACAACGAGCACTGAGCACCCTGAGTACTGAGCACCCAGCACCCTGAGTACTGAGCACTAAGCATCCAGAGCGCTGAGCACCCAGCACCCCAAGCACGGAGCACCCAGGACACCGAGCACTGAGTAATGAGCACCCAGCACCCTGAGTACTGAGCACCGAGCTGCCTGAGCACTGAGCACCCTGAGTACTGAGCACCCAGCACCCCGATCACAGAGCAGCCAGCACCCTCAGCACTGAGCTCCCATCACCCCGAGCACTGAGCACCCAGCACCCTGAGTACTGAGCACCCTGAGGACTGAGCACCGATCACCCTGAGCACTGAGCACCCATCACCCTGAGTACTGAGCACCCAGCACCCTGAGTACTGAGCACCGAGCACCCCGAGTACTGAGCACCCAGCACCCTGAGCACTGAGCACCTAGCACCCCGAGTACTGAGCACGCAGCACCCTGAGTACTGAGCACCCAGCACCCCGAGCCCTGAGCAACCAGCACCCTGAGCACTGAGCACCCTGAGGACTGAGCACCCAGCACCCTGAGTACTGAGCACCCTGAGTACTGAGCACCCAGCACCCTGAGTACTGAGCACCCAGCACCCTGAGCACTGAGCACCCAGAACCCACAGTACTGAGCACCGAGCACCCTGAGTACTGAGCACCCAGCACCCTGAGCACTGAGCACACAGCACCCTGAGTACTGAGCACCCAGCAACCTGAGTACTTAGCACCCAGCACCCTGAGCACTGAGCACCCAGCACCCTCAGTACTGAGCACCGAGCACCCTGAGTACTGAGCACCCAGCACCCTGAGTACTGAGCACCCAGGACCCTCAGTACTGAGCACCGAGCACCCCGAGTACTGAGCACCCAGCACCCTGAGCACTGAGCACCCAGCACCCTGAGTACTGAGCACCCAGCACCCTGAGTACTGAGCACCCAGCACCCCGAGCACTGAGCACCCTGAATACTGAGCACCCAGCACCCTGAGTACTGAGCACCCAGCACCCTGAGTACTGAGCACTAAGCACCCAGAGCGCTGAGCACCCAGCACCCCAAGCACGGAGCACACAGGACCCCGAGCACTGAGTACTGAGCACCCAGCACCCTGAGTACTGAGCACCGAGCTCCCCGAGCACTGAGCACCCTGAGTACTGAGCACCCAGCACCCCGATAACAGAGCACCCAGCACCCTCAGCACTGTGCACCCAGCACCCCGAGCACTGAGCACCCAGCACCCTGCGTACTGAGCACCCTGAGTACTGAGCACCGATCACCCTGAGCACTGAGCACCCAGGACCCTGAGCACTGAGCACCCAGCACCCTGAGTACTGAGCACCGAGCACCCCGAGCACTGAGCACCCAGCACCCTGATCACTGAGCACCCAGCACGAAGAGTACTGAGCACCGAGCATCCTGAGCACTGAGCACCGAGCACCCCGAACACTGAGCACCCAGCACCCTGAGGACTGAGCACCCAGCACCAAGAGTACTGAGCACCGAGCACCCCGAGCACTGAGCACCGAGCACCCCAAGCACTGAGCAACCAGCACCCTGAGTACTGAGCACCCAGCACCCCGAGCACTGAGCACCCAGCACCCTGAGTAATGAGCACCCAGCACCCCGAGTACTGAGCACCCAGCACCGTGAGTACTGAGCACCCAGCACCCTGAGTACTGAGCACCCAGCACCCTGAGTACTGAGCACCGAGCACCCCGAGTACTGAGCACCCAGCAACCCGAGCACTGAGCACACAGCACCCTGAACACTGAGCACCCAGCACCCCAAGCACTGAGCACCCAGCAACCTGAGTACTGAGCACCCAGCACCCTGAGTACTGAGCACCCAGCACCCTGAGTACTGAGCACCCAGCACCCTGAGCACTGAGCACAAAGCACACTGAGTACTGAGCACCCTGAGTACTGAGCACCAAGGACCCTGAGCACTGAGCACCCAGCACGCTGAGTACTGAGCGCTGAGCACCCTGAGTACTGAGCACCGAGCACCCTGAGTACTGAGCACCCAGCACCCTGAGCACTGAGCAGCCAGCACCCTGAGCACTGAGCACCCAGCACCCCGAGCACTGAGCACCCAGCACCCTGAGCACTGAGCACCCAGCACCCCGAGTACTGAGCACCCAGCACCCTGAGTACTGAGCACCCAGCACCCCGAGCACTGAGCACCCAGCACCCCGAGCACTGAGAACCCAGCACCCCGAGAATTAGCACCCAGCACCCTGAGTACTGAGAACCAAGTACCCTGAATACTGAGCACCCAGCACGCTGAGCACTGAGCACCCAGCACCCCGAGTACTGAGCAAACAGCACACCGAGCACTGAGCACCCAGCACCCCGAGAATGAGCACCCAGCACCCTGAGTACTAAGCACCCAGCACCCTGCGTACTGAGCACCCTGAGTACTGAGCACCGATCACCCTGAGCACTGAGCACCCAGCACCCTGAGCACTGAGCACCCAGCACCCTGAGTACTGAGCACCGAGCACCCCGAGCACTGAGCACCCAGCACCCTGATCACTGAGCACCCAGCACGAAGAGTACTGAGCACCGAGCATCCTGAGCACTGAGCACCGAGCACCCCGAACACTGAGCACCCAGCACCCTGAGGACTGAGCACCCAGCACCAAGAGTACTGAGCACCGAGCACCCCGAGCACTGAGCACCGAGCACCCCAAGCACTGAGCAACCAGCACCCTGAGTACTGAGCACCCAGCACCCCGAGCACTGAGCACCCAGCACCCTGAGTAATGAGCACCCAGCACCCCGAGTACTGAGCACCCAGCACCGTGAGTACTGAGCACCCAGCACCCTGAGTACTGAGCACCCAGCACCCTGAGCACTGAGCACAAAGCACGCTGAGTACTGAGCACTGAGCACCCTGAGTACTGAGCACCAAGGACCCTGAGTACTGAGCACCCAGCACCCTGAGCACTGAGCACAAAGCACTCTGAGTACTGAGCGCTGAGCACCCTGAGTACTGAGCACCGAGCACCCTGAGTACTGAGCACTCAGCACCCTGAGCACTGAGCACCCAGCACCCTGAGCACTGAGCACCCAGCACGCCGAGCACTGAGCACCCAGCACCCTGAGCACTGAGCACCAAGCACCCCGAGTACTGAGCACCCAGCACCCTGAGTACTGAGTACCCAGCACAACGAGCACTGAGCACCCAGCACCCCGAGCACTGAGCAACCAGCACCCCGAGAATGAGCACCCAGCACCCTGAGTACTGAGAACCGAGCACCCTGAGTACTGAGCACCCAGCACGCTGAGCACTGAGCACCCAGCACCCCGATTACTGAGCAAACAGCACACCGAGCACTGAGCACCCAGCACCCCGAGAATGAGCACCCAGCACACTGAGTACTGAGCACCCAGCACCCTGAGTACTGAGCACCCAGCACAACGAGCACTGAGCACCCTGAGTACTGAGCACCCAGCACCCTGAGTACTGAGCACTAAGCATCCAGAGCGCTGAGCACCCAGCACCCCAAGCACGGAGCACCCAGGACACCGAGCACTGAGTAATGAGCACCCAGCACCCTGAGTACTGAGCACCGAGCTGCCTGAGCACTGAGCACCCTGAGTACTGAGCACCCAGCACCCCGATCACAGAGCAGCCAGCACCCTCAGCACTGAGCTCCCATCACCCCGAGCACTGAGCACCCAGCACCCTGAGTACTGAGCACCCTGAGGACTGAGCACCGATCACCCTGAGCACTGAGCACCCATCACCCTGAGTACTGAGCACCCAGCACCCTGAGTACTGAGCACCGAGCACCCCGAGTACTGAGCACCCAGCACCCTGAGCACTGAGCACCTAGCACCCCGAGTACTGAGCACGCAGCACCCTGAGTACTGAGCACCCAGCACCCCGAGCCCTGAGCAACCAGCACCCTGAGCACTGAGCACCCTGAGGACTGAGCACCCAGCACCCTGAGTACTGAGCACCCTGAGTACTGAGCACCCAGCACCCTGAGAACTGAGCACCCAGCACCCTGAGCACTGAGCACCCAGAACCCTGAGTACTGAGCACCGAGCACCCTGAGTACTGAGCACCCAGCACCCTGAGCACTGAGCACACAGCACCCTGAGTACTGAGCACCCAGCAACCTGAGTACTTAGCACCCAGCACCCTGAGCACTGAGCACCCAGCACCCTCAGTACTGAGCACCGAGCACCCTGAGTACTGAGCACCCAGCACCCTGAGTACTGAGCACCCAGGACCCTCAGTACTGAGCACCGAGCACCCCGAGTACTGAGCACCCAGCACCCTGAGCACTGAGCACCCAGCACCCTGAGTACTGAGCACCCAGCACCCTGAGTACTGAGCACCCAGCACCCCGAGCACTGAGCACCCTGAATACTGAGCACCCAGCACCCTGAGTACTGAGCACCCAGCACCCTGAGTACTGAGCACTAAGCACCCAGAGCGCTGAGCACCCAGCACCCCAAGCACGGAGCACACAGGACCCCGAGCACTGAGTACTGAGCACCCAGCACCCTGAGTACTGAGCACCGAGCTCCCCGAGCACTGAGCACCCTGAGTACTGAGCACCCAGCACCCCGATAACAGAGCACCCAGCACCCTCAGCACTGTGCACCCAGCACCCCGAGCACTGAGCACCCAGCACCCTGCGTACTGAGCACCCTGAGTACTGAGCACCGATCACCCTGAGCACTGAGCACCCAGCACCCTGAGCACTGAGCACCCAGCACCCTGAGTACTGAGCACCGAGCACCCCGAGCACTGAGCACCCAGCACCCTGATCACTGAGCACCCAGCACGAAGAGTACTGAGCACCGAGCATCCTGAGCACTGAGCACCGAGCACCCCGAACACTGAGCACCCAGCACCCTGAGGACTGAGCACCCAGCACCAAGAGTACTGAGCACCGAGCACCCCGAGCACTGAGCACCGAGCACCCCAAGCACTGAGCAACCAGCACCCTGAGTACTGAGCACCCAGCACCCCGAGCACTGAGCACCCAGCACCCTGAGTAATGAGCACCCAGCACCCCGAGTACTGAGCACCCAGCACCGTGAGTACTGAGCACCCAGCACCCTGAGTACTGAGCACCCAGCACCCTGAGCACTGAGCACAAAGCACGCTGAGTACTGAGCACTGAGCACCCTGAGTACTGAGCACCAAGGACCCTGAGTACTGAGCACCCAGCACCCTGAGCACTGAGCACAAAGCACTCTGAGTACTGAGCGCTGAGCACCCTGAGTACTGAGCACCGAGCACCCTGAGCACTGAGCACTCAGCACCCTGAGCACTGAGCACCCAGCACCCTGAGCACTGAGCACCCAGCACCCCGAGCACTGAGCACCCAGCACCCTGAGCACTGAGCACCCAGCACCCCGAGTACTGAGCACCCAGCAACCCGAGCACTGAGCACACAGCACCCTGAACACTGAGCACCCAGCACCCCAAGCACTGAGCACCCAGCAACCTGAGTACTGAGCACCCAGCACCCTGAGTACTGAGCACCCAGCACCCTGAGTACTGAGCACCCAGCACCCTGAGCACTGAGCACAAAGCACACTGAGTACTGAGCACCCTGAGTACTGAGCACCAAGGACCCTGAGCACTGAGCACCCAGCACGCTGAGTACTGAGCGCTGAGCACCCTGAGTACTGAGCACCCAGCACCCTGAGTACTGAGCACCCAGCACCCTGAGCACTGAGCAGCCAGCACCCTGAGCACTGAGCACCCAGCACCCCGAGCACTGAGCACCCAGCACCCTGAGCACTGAGCACCCAGCACCCCGAGTACTGAGCACCCAGCACCCTGAGTACTGAGCACCCAGCACCCCGAGCACTGAGCACCCAGCACCCCGAGCACTGAGAACCCAGCACCCCGAGAATTAGCACCCAGCACCCTGAGTACTGAGAACCAAGTACCCTGAATACTGAGCACCCAGCACGCTGAGCACTGAGCACCCAGCACCCCGAGTACTGAGCAAACAGCACACCGAGCACTGAGCACCCAGCACCCCGAGAATGAGCACCCAGCACCCTGAGTACTAAGCACCCAGCACCCTGAGTACTGAGCACCCTGAGGACTGAGCACCGATCACCCTGAGCACTGAGCACCCAGCACCCTGAGTACTGAGCACCCAGCACCCTGAGTACTGAGCACCGAGCACCCCGAGTACTGAGCACCCAGCACCCTGAGCACTGAGCACCGATCACCCTGAGCACTGAGCACCCAGCACCCTGAGTACTGAGCACCCAGCACCCTGAGTACTGAGCAAAGAGCACCCCGAGCACTGAGCACGCAGCACCCTGAGTACTGAGCACCCAGCACCCCGTGCCCTGAGCACCCAGCACCCTGAGTACTGAGCACCCTGAGTACTGAGCACCTAGCACCCCGAGCACTGAGCACCCAGCACCCTGAGCACTGAGCACCCTGCACCCTGAGTACTGAGCATCAAGCACCCTGAGCACTGAGCACCCAGCACCCTGAGCACTGAGCACCCAGCACCCTGAGTACTGAGCACCCAACGTACTGAGCATCGAGGACCCCGAGCACTGAGCACCCAGCACCCTGAGTACTGAGCACCCAGCACCCCGAGCACTGAGCACCCAGCACCCCGAGCACTGAGCACCCAGCACCCCGAGCACTGAGCACCCAGCACCCTGGGCACTGAGCACCCTGAGGACTGAGCACCCAGCACCCTGAGTACTGAGCACCCAGCATCCTGATTACTGAGCACCGATCACCGTGAGCACTGAGCACCCAGCAACCCGAGCACTGAGCACCCAGCACCCTGAGTACTGAGCACCCTGAGTACTGAGCACCCAGCACCCCGAGCACTGAGCACCCTGCACCCTGAGTACTGAGCACCCTGAGTACTGAGCACCCAGCACCCTGAGCACTGAGCACCCAGCACCGTGAGTACTGAGCACCCAGCACCCTGAGCACTGAGCACCCAGCACCCTGAGTACTGAGCACCCAGCACCCTGAGTACTTAGCACCCAGCACCCTGAGCACTGAGCACCCAGCACCCTGAGTACTGAGCACCAAGCACCCTGAGTCCTGAGCACCCAGCACCCTGAGTACTGAGCACCCAGCACCCTGAGTACTGAGCACCGAGCACCCCGAGTACTGAGCACCCAGCACCCTGAGCACTGAGCACCCAGCACCCTGAGTACTGAGCACCCAGCACACTGAGTACTGAGCACCCAGCACCCCGAGCACTGAGCACCCTGAGTACTGAGCACTAAGCACCCTGAGCGCTGAGCACCCAGCACCCCAAGCACGGAGCACCCAGGACCCCGAGCACTGAGTACTGAGCACCCAGCACCCTGAGTACTGAGCACCAAGCTCCCCGAGCACTGAGCACCCTGAGTACTGAGCACCCAGCACCCCGAGCACTGAGCACCCAGCACCCTGAGTAATGAGCACCCAGCACCCCGAGTACTGAGCACCCAGCACCGTGAGTACTGAGCACCCAGCACCCGGAGTACTGAGCACCCAGCACCCTGAGCACTGAGCACAAAGCACGCTGAGTACTGAGCACTGAGCACCCTGAGTACTGAGCACCAAGGAACCTGAGTACTGAGCACCCAGCACCCTGAGCACTGAGCACCCAGCACCCTGAGCACTGAGCACCCAGCACCCCGAGCACTGAGCACCCAGCACCCTGAGCACTGTGCACCCAGCACCCCGAGTACTGAGCACCCAGCACCCTGAGTACTGAGCACCCAGCACAACGAGCACTGAGCACCCAGCACCCTGAGCACTGTGCACCCAGCACCCCGAGTACTGAGCACCCAGCACCCTGAGTACTGAGCACCCAGCACAACGAGCACTGAGCACCCAGCACCCTGAGTACTGAGCACCCAGCACACTGAGTACTGAGCACCCAGCACCCCGAGCACGGAGCACCCTGAGTACTGAGCACTAAGCACCCTGAGCGCTGAGCACCCAGCACCCCAAGCACGGAGCACCCAGGACCCCGAGCACTGAGTACTGAGCACCCAGCACCCTGAGTACTGAGCACCAAGCTCCCCGAGCACTGAGCACCCTGAGTACTGAGCACCCAGCACCCCGATAACAGAGCACCCAGCACCCTCAGCACTGTGCACCCAGCACCCCGAGCACTGAGCACCCAGCACCCTGCGTACTGAGCACCCTGAGTACTGAGCACCGATCACCCTGAGCACTGAGCACCCAGCACCCTGAGCACTGAGCACCCAGCACCCTGAGTACTGAGCACCGAGCACCCCGAGCACTGAGCACCCAGCACCCTGATCACTGAGCACCCAGCACGAAGAGTACTGAGCACCGAGCATCCTGAGCACTGAGCACCGAGCACCCCGAACACTGAGCACCCAGCACCCTGAGGACTGAGCACCCAGCACCAAGAGTACTGAGCACCGAGCACCCCGAGCACTGAGCACCGAGCACCCCAAGCACTGAGCAACCAGCACCCTGAGTACTGAGCACCCAGCACCCCGAGCACTGAGCACCCAGCACCCTGAGTAATGAGCACCCAGCACCCCGAGTACTGAGCACCCAGCACCGTGAGTACTGAGCACCCAGCACCCTGAGTACTGAGCACCCAGCACCCTGAGCACTGAGCACAAAGCACGCTGAGTACTGAGCACTGAGCACCCTGAGTACTGAGCACCAAGGACCCTGAGTACTGAGCACCCAGCACCCTGAGCACTGAGCACAAAGCACTCTGAGTACTGAGCGCTGAGCACCCTGAGTACTGAGCACCGAGCACCCTGAGTACTGAGCACTCAGCACCCTGAGCACTGAGCACCCAGCACCCTGAGCACTGAGCACCCAGCACCCCGAGCACTGAGCACCCAGCACCCTGAGCACTGAGCACCCAGCACCCCGAGTACTGAGCACCCAGCACCCTGAGTACTGAGTACCCAGCACAACGAGCACTGAGCACCCAGCACCCCGAGCACTGAGCAACCAGCACCCCGAGAATGAGCACCCAGCACCCTGAGTACTGAGAACCGAGCACCCTGAGTACTGAGCACCCAGCACGCTGAGCACTGAGCACCCAGCACCCCGATTACTGAGCAAACAGCACACCGAGCACTGAGCACCCAGCACCCCGAGAATGAGCACCCAGCACACTGAGTACTGAGCACCCAGCACCCTGAGTACTGAGCACCCAGCACAACGAGCACTGAGCACCCTGAGTACTGAGCACCCAGCACCCTGAGTACTGAGCACTAAGCATCCAGAGCGCTGAGCACCCAGCACCCCAAGCACGGAGCACCCAGGACACCAAGCACTGAGTAATGAGCACCCAGCACCCTGAGTACTGAGCACCGAGCTGCCTGAGCACTGAGCACCCTGAGTACTGAGCACCCAGCACCCCGATCACAGAGCAGCCAGCACCCTCAGCACTGAGCTCCCATCACCCCGAGCACTGAGCACCCAGCACCCTGAGTACTGAGCACCCTGAGGACTGAGCACCGATCACCCTGAGCACTGAGCACCCAGCACCCTGAGCACTGAGCACCCAGCACCCTGAGTACTGAGCACCAGGCACCCCGAGCACTGAGCACCCAGCACCCTGATCACTGAGCACCCAGCACGAAGAGTACTGAGCACCGAGCATCCTGAGCACTGAGCACCGAGCACCCCGAACACTGAGCACCCAGCACCCTGAGGACGGAGCACCCAGCACCAAGAGTACTGAGCACCGAGCACCCCGAGCACTGAGCACCGAGCACCCCAAGCACTGAGCAACCAGCACCCTGAGTACTGAGCACCCAGCACCCCGAGCACTGAGCACCCAGCACCCTGAGTAATGAGCACCCAGCACCCCGAGTACTGAGCACCCAGCACCGTGAGTACTGAGCACCCAGCACCCTGAGTACTGAGCACCCAGCACCCTGAGCACTGAGCACAAAGCACGCTGAGTACTGAGCACTGAGCACCCTGAGTACTGAGCACCAAGGACCCTGAGTACTGAGCACCCAGCACCCTGAGCACTGAGCACAAAGCACTCTGAGTACTGAGCGCTGAGCACCCTGAGTACTGAGCACCGAGCACCCTGAGTACTGAGCACTCAGCACCCTGAGCACTGAGCACCCAGCACCCCGAGTACTGAGCACCCAGCACCCTGAGTACTGAGTACCCAGCACAACGAGCACTGAGCACCCAGCACCCCGAGCACTGAGCAACCAGCACCCCGAGAATGAGCACCCAGCACCCTGAGTACTGAGAACCGAGCACCCTGAGTACTGAGCACCCAGCACGCTGAGCACTGAGCACCCAGCACCCCGATTACTGAGCAAACAGCACACCGAGCACTGAGCACCAAGCACCCCGAGAATGAGCACCCAGCACACTGAGTACTGAGCACCCAGCACCCTGAGTACTGAGCACCCAGCACAACGAGCACTGAGCACCCTGAGTACTGAGCACCCAGCACCCTGAGTACTGAGCACTAAGCATCCAGAGCGCTGAGCACCCAGCACCCCAAGCACGGAGCACCCAGGACACCGAGCACTGAGTAATGAGCACCCAGCACCCTGAGTACTGAGCACCGAGCTGCCTGAGCACTGAGCACCCTGAGTACTGAGCACCCAGCACCCCGATCACAGAGCAGCCAGCACCCTCAGCACTGAGCTCCCATCACCCCGAGCACTGAGCACCCAGCACCCTGAGTACTGAGCACCCTGAGGACTGAGCACCGATCACCCTGAGCACTGAGCACCCATCACCCTGAGTACTGAGCACCCAGCACCCTGAGTACTGAGCACCGAGCACCCCGAGTACTGAGCACCCAGCACCCTGAGCACTGAGCACCTAGCACCCCGAGTACTGAGCACGCAGCACCCTGAGTACTGAGCACCCAGCACCCCGAGCCCTGAGCAACCAGCACCCTGAGCACTGAGCACCCTGAGGACTGAGCACCCAGCACACTGAGTACTGAGCACCCTGAGTACTGAGCACCCAGCACCCTGAGTACTGAGCACCCAGCACCCTGAGCACTGAGCACCCAGAACCCTGAGTACTGAGCACCGAGCACCCTGAGTACTGAGCACCCAGCACCCTGAGCACTGAGCACACAGCACCCTGAGTACTGAGCACCCAGCAACCTGAGTACTTAGCACCCAGCACCCTGAGCACTGAGCACCCAGCACCCTCAGTACTGAGCACCGAGCACCCTGAGTACTGAGCACCCAGCACCCTGAGTACTGAGCACCCAGGACCCTCAGTACTGAGCACCGAGCACCCCGAGTACTGAGCACCCAGCACCCTGAGCACTGAGCACCCAGCACCCTGAGTACTGAGCACCCAGCACCCTGAGTACTGAGCACCCAGCACCCCGAGCACTGAGCACCCTGAATACTGAGCACCCAGCACCCTGAGTACTGAGCACCCAGCACCCTGAGTACTGAGCACTAAGCACCCAGAGCGCTGAGCACCCAGCACCCCAAGCACGGAGCACACAGGACCCCGAGCACTGAGTACTGAGCACCCAGCACCCTGAGTACTGAGCACCGAGCTCCCCGAGCACTGAGCACCCTGAGTACTGAGCACCCAGCACCCCGATAACAGAGCACCCAGCACCCTCAGCACTGTGCACCCAGCACCCCGAGCACTGAGCACCCAGCACCCTGCGTACTGAGCACCCTGAGTACTGAGCACCGATCACCCTGAGCACTGAGCACCCAGCACCCTGAGCACTGAGCACCCAGCACCCTGAGTACTGAGCACCGAGCACCCCGAGCACTGAGCACCCAGCACCCTGATCACTGAGCACCCAGCACGAAGAGTACTGAGCACCGAGCATCCTGAGCACTGAGCACCGAGCACCCCGAACACTGAGCACGAAGCACCCTGAGGACTGAGCACCCAGCACCAAGAGTACTGAGCACCGAGCACCCCGAGCACTGAGCACCGAGCACCCCAAGCACTGAGCAACCAGCACCCTGAGTACTGAGCACCCAGCACCCCGAGCACTGAGCACCCAGCACCCTGAGTAATGAGCACCCAGCACCCCGAGTACTGAGCACCCAGCACCGTGAGTACTGAGCACCCAGCACCCTGAGTACTGAGCACCCAGCACCCTGAGCACTGAGCACAAAGCACGCTGAGTACTGAGCACTGAGCACCCTGAGTACTGAGCACCAAGGACCCTGAGTACTGAGCACCCAGCACCCTGAGCACTGAGCACAAAGCACTCTGAGTACTGAGCGCTGAGCACCCTGAGTACTGAGCACCGAGCACCCTGAGTACTGAGCACTCAGCACCCTGAGCACTGAGCACCCAGCACCCTGAGCACTGAGCACCCAGCACCCCGAGCACTGAGCACCCAGCACCCTGAGCACTGAGCACCCAGCACCCCGAGTACTGAGCACCCAGCACCCTGAGTACTGAGTACCCAGCACAACGAGCACTGAGCACCCAGCACCCCGAGCACTGAGCAACCAGCACCCCGAGAATGAGCACCCAGCACCCTGAGTACTGAGAACCGAGCACCCTGAGTACTGAGCACCCAGCACGCTGAGCACTGAGCACCCAGCACCCCGATTACTGAGCAAACAGCACACCGAGCACTGAGCACCCAGCACCCCGAGAATGAGCACCCAGCACACTGAGTACTGAGCACCCAGCACCCTGAGTACTGAGCACCCAGCACAACGAGCACTGAGCACCCTGAGTACTGAGCACCCAGCACCCTGAGTACTGAGCACTAAGCATCCAGAGCGCTGAGCACCCAGCACCCCAAGCACGGAGCACCCAGGACACCGAGCACTGAGTAATGAGCACCCAGCACCCTGAGTACTGAGCACCGAGCTGCCTGAGCACTGAGCACCCTGAGTACTGAGCACCCAGCACCCCGATCACAGAGCAGCCAGCACCCTCAGCACTGAGCTCCCATCACCCCGAGCACTGAGCACCCAGCACCCTGAGTACTGAGCACCCTGAGGACTGAGCACCGATCACCCTGAGCACTGAGCACCCATCACCCTGAGTACTGAGCACCCAGCACCCTGAGTACTGAGCACCGAGCACCCCGAGTACTGAGCACCCAGCACCCTGAGCACTGAGCACCTAGCACCCCGAGTACTGAGCACGCAGCACCCTGAGTACTGAGCACCCAGCACCCCGAGCCCTGAGCAACCAGCACCCTGAGCACTGAGCACCCTGAGGACTGAGCACCCAGCACCCTGAGTACTGAGCACCCTGAGTACTGAGCACCCAGCACCCTGAGTACTGAGCACCCAGCACCCTGAGCACTGAGCACCCAGAACCCACAGTACTGAGCACCGAGCACCCTGAGTACTGAGCACCCAGCACCCTGAGCACTGAGCACACAGCACCCTGAGTACTGAGCACCCAGCAACCTGAGTACTTAGCACCCAGCACCCTGAGCACTGAGCAGCCAGCACCCTCAGTACTGAGCACCGAGCACCCTGAGTACTGAGCACCCAGCACCCTGAGTACTGAGCACCCAGGACCCTCAGTACTGAGCACCGAGCACCCCGAGTACTGAGCACCCAGCACCCTGAGCACTGAGCACCCAGCACCCTGAGTACTGAGCACCCAGCACCCTGAGTACTGAGCACCCAGCACCCCGAGCACTGAGCACCCTGAATACTGAGCACCCAGCACCCTGAGTACTGAGCACCCAGCACCCTGAGTACTGAGCACTAAGCACCCAGAGCGCTGAGCACCCAGCACCCCAAGCACGGAGCACACAGGACCCCGAGCACTGAGTACTGAGCACCCAGCACCCTGAGTACTGAGCACCGAGCTCCCCGAGCACTGAGCACCCTGAGTACTGAGCACCCAGCACCCCGATCACAGAGCACCCAGCACCCTCAGCACTGAGCACCCAGCACCCCGAGCACTGAGCACCCAGCACCCTGAGTACTGAGCACCCTGAGGACTGAGCACCGATCACCCTGAGCACTGAGCACCCAGCACCCTGAGTACTGAGCACCCAGCACCCTGAGTACTGAGCACCGAGCACCCCGAGCACTGAGCACCCAGCAGCCTGAGCACTGAGCACCCAGCACCCTGAGTACTGAGCACCCAGCACCCTGAGTACTGAGCACCCAGCACCCTGAGTACTGAGTACTGAGCACCCTGAGTACTGAGAACCCAGCACCCCGAGCACTGAGCACCCAGCACCCTGAGTACTGAGCACCGAGCACCCCGAGCACTGAGCACCCAGCACCCTGAGTACTGAGCACCCAGCACCAAGAGTACTGAGCACCGATCACCCTGAGCACTGAGCACCCAGCACCCTGAGTACTGAGCACCCAGCACCCTGAGTACTGAGCACCGCGCACCCCGAGTACTGAGCACCCAGCACCCTGAGCACTGAGCACCGATCACCCTGAGCACTGAGCACCCAGCACCCTGAGTACTGAGCAACCAGCACCCTGAGTACTGAGCACCGAGCACCCCGAGCACTGAGCACGCAGCACCCTGAGTACTGAGCACCCAGCACCCCGTGCCCTGAGCACCCAGCACCCTGAGTACTGAGCACCCTGAGTACTGAGCACCTAGCACCCCGAGCACTGAGCACACAGCACCCTGAGCACTGAGCACCCTGCACCCTGAGTACTGAGCATCAAGCACCCTGAGCACTGAGCACCCAGCACCCTGAGCACTGAGCACCCAGCACCCTGAGTACTGAGCACCCAACGTACTGAGCATCGAGCACCCCGAGCACTGAGCACCCAGCACCCTGAGTACTGAGCACCCAGCACCCCGAGCACTGAGGACCCAGCACCCTGAGTACTGAGCACCGCGCACCCTGAGTACTGAGCACCCAGCACCCCGAGCACTGAGCACCCAGCACCCCGAGCACTGAGCACCCAGCACCCTGAGCACTGAGCACCCTGAGGACTGAGCACCCAGCACCCTGAGTACTGAGCACCCAGCATCCTGATTACTGAGCACCGATCACCGTGAGCACTGAGCACCCAGCACCCTGAGTACTGAGCACCCTGAGTACTGAGCACCCAGCACCCCGAGCACTGAGCACCCTGCACCCTGAGTACTGAGCACCCTGAGTACTGAGCACCCAGCACCCTGAGCACTGAGCACCCAGCACCGTGTGTACTGAGCACCCAGCACCCTGAGCACTGAGCACCCAGCACCCTGAGTACTGAGCACCCAGCACCCTGAGTACTTAGCACCCAGCACCCTGAGCACTGAGCACCCAGCACCCTGAGTACTGAGCACCAAGCACCCTGAGTACTGAGCACCCAGCACCCTGAGTACTGAGCACCCAGCACCCTGAGTACTGAGCACCGAGCACCCCGAGTACTGAGCACCCAGCACCCTGAGCACTGAGCACCCAGCACCCTGAGTACTGAGCACCCAGCACACTGAGTACTGAGCACCCAGCACCCCGAGCACTGAGCACCCTGAGTACTGAGCACTAAGCACCCTGAGCGCTGAGCACCCAGCACCCCAAGCACGGAGCAATCAGGACCCCGAGCTCTGAGTACTGAGCACCCAGCACCCTGAGTACTGAGCACCAAGCTCCCCGAGCACTGAGCACCCTGAGTACTGAGCACCCAGCACCCCGAGCACTGAGCACCCAGCACCCTGAGTAATGAGCACCCAGCACCCCGAGTACTGAGCACCCAGCACCGTGAGTACTGAGCACCCAGCACCCGGAGTACTGAGCACCCAGCACCCTGAGCACTGAGCACAAAGCACGCTGAGTACTGGGCACTGAGCACCCTGAGTACTGAGCACCAAGGACCCTGAGTACTGAGCACCCAGCACCCTGAGCACTGAGCACCCAGCACCCTGAGCACTGAGCACCCAGCACCCCGAGCACTGAGCACCCAGCACCCTGAGCACTGTGCACCCAGCACCCCGAGTACTGAGCACCCAGCACCCTGAGTACTGAGCACCCAGCACAACGAGCACTGAGCACCCAGCACCCTGAGCACTGTGCACCCAGCACCCCGAGTACTGAGCACCCAGCACCCTGAGTACTGAGCACCCAGCACAACGAGCACTGAGCACCCAGCACCCTGAGTACTGAGCACCCAGCACACTGAGTACTGAGCTCCCAGCACCCCGAGCACGGAGCACCCTGAGTACTGAGCACTAAGCACCCTGAGCGCTGAGCACCCAGCACCCCAAGCACGGAGCACCCAGGACCCAGAGCACTGAGTACTGAGTACCCAGCACCCTGAGTACTGAGCACCAAGCTCCCCGAGCACTGAGCACCCTGAGTACTGAGCACCCAGCACCCCGATAACAGAGCACCCAGCACCCTCAGCACTGTGCACCCAGCACCCCGAGCACTGAGCACCCAGCACCCTGCGTACTGAGCACCCTGAGTACTGAGCACCGATCACCCTGAGCACTGAGCACCCAGCACCCTGAGCACTGAGCACCCAGCACCCTGAGTACTGAGCACCGAGCACCCCGAGCACTGAGCACCCAGCACCCTGAGGACTGAGCACCCAGCACGAAGAGTACTGAGCACCGAGCATCCTGAGCACTGAGCACCGAGCACCCCGAACACTGAGCACCCAGCACCCTGAGGACTGAGCACCCAGCACCAAGAGTACTGAGCACCGAGCACCCCGAGCACTGAGCACCGAGCACCCCAAGCACTGAGCAACCAGCACCCTGAGTACTGAGCACCCAGCACCCCGAGCACTGAGCACCCAGCACCCTGAGTAATGAGCACCCAGCACCCCGAGTACTGAGCACCCAGCACCGTGAGTACTGAGCACCCAGCACCCTGAGTACTGAGCACCCAGCACCCTGAGCACTGAGCACAAAGCACGCTGAGTACTGAGCACTGAGCACCCTGAGTACTGAGCACCAAGGACCCTGAGTACTGAGCACCCAGCACCCTGAGCACTGAGCACAAAGCACTCTGAGTACTGAGCGCTGAGCACCCTGAGTACTGAGCACCGAGCACCCTGAGTACTGAGCACTCAGCACCCTGAGCACTGAGCACCCAGCACACTGAGCACTGAGCACCCAGCACCCCGAGCACTGAGCACCCAGCACCCTGAGCACTGAGCACCCAGCACCCCGAGTACTGAGCACCCAGCACCCTGAGTACTGAGTACCCAGCACAACGAGCACTGAGCACCCAGCACCCCGAGCACTGAGCAACCAGCACCCCGAGAATGAGCACCCAGCACCCTGAGTACTGAGAACCGAGCACCCTGAGTACTGAGCACCCAGCACGCTGAGCACTGAGCACCCAGCACCCCGATTACTGAGCAAACAGCACACCGAGCACTGAGCACCCAGCACCCCGAGAATGAGCACCCAGCACACTGAGTACTGAGCACCCAGCACCCTGAGTACTGAGCACCCAGCACAACGAGCACTGAGCACCCTGAGTACTGAGCACCCAGCACCCTGAGTACTGAGCACTAAGCATCCAGAGCGCTGAGCACCCAGCACCCCAAGCACGGAGCACCCAGGACACCGAGCACTGAGTAATGAGCACCCAGCACCCTGAGTACTGAGCACCGAGCCGCCTGAGCACTGAGCACCCTGAGTACTGAGCACCCAGCACCCCGATCACAGAGCAGCCAGCACCCTCAGCACTGAGCTCCCATCACCCCGAGCACTGAGCACCCAGCACCCTGAGTACTGAGCACCGAGCACCCCGAGTACTGAGCACCCAGCACCCTGAGCACTGAGCACCTAGCACCCCGAGTACTGAGCACGCAGCACCCTGAGTACTGAGCACCCAGCACCCCGAGCCCTGAGCAACCAGCACCCTGAGCACTGAGCACCCTGAGGACTGAGCACCCAGCACCCTGAGTACTGAGCACCCTGAGTACTGAGCACCCAGCACCCTGAGTACTGAGCACCCAGCACCCTGAGCACTGAGCACCCAGAACCCACAGTACTGAGCACCGAGCACCCTGAGTACTGAGCACCCAGCACCCTGAGCACTGAGCACACAGCACCCTGAGTACTGAGCACCCAGCAACCTGAGTACTTAGCACCCAGCACCCTGAGCACTGAGCACCCAGCACCCTCAGTACTGAGCACCGAGCACCCTGAGTACTGAGCACCCAGCACCCTGAGTACTGAGCACCCAGCACCCTCAGTACTGAGCACCGAGCACCCCGAGTACTGAGCACCCAGCACCCTGAGCACTGAGCACCCA
Organism: Microtus oregoni; assembly: GCF_018167655.1. Lineage (NCBI taxonomy): Eukaryota > Metazoa > Chordata > Mammalia > Rodentia > Cricetidae > Microtus > Microtus oregoni. The sequence goes on along the minus strand of NW_024544071.1, from coordinate 72,767 downwards.
GCACCCTGAGTACTGAGCACCCAGCACCCTGAGTACTGAGCACCCAGCACCCTGAGCACTGAGCACCCTGAATACTGAGCACCCAGCACCCTGAGTACTGAGCACCCAGCACCCTGAGTACTGAGCACTAAGCACCCAGAGCGCTGAGCACCCAGCACCCCAATCACGGAGCACACAGGACCCCGAGCACTGAGTACTGAGCACCCAGCACCCTGAGTACTGAGCACCGAGCTCCCCGAGCACTGAGCACCCTGAGTACTGAGCACCCAGCACCCCGATCACAGAGCACCCAGCACCCTCAGCACTGAGCACCCAGCACCCCGAGCATTGAGCACCCAGCACCCTGAGTACTGAGCACCCTGAGGACTGAGCACCGATCACCCTGAGCACTGAGCACCCAGCACCCTGAGTACTGAGCACCCATCACCCTGAGTACTGAGCACCGAGCACCCCGAGCACTGAGCACCCAGCACCCTGAGCACTGAACACCCAGCACCCTGAGTACTGAGCACCCAGCACCCTGAGTACTGAGCACCCAGCACCCTGAGTACTGAGTACTGAGAACCCTGAGTACTGAGAACCCAGCACCCCGAGCACTGAGCACCCAGCACCCTGAGTACTGAGCACCGAGCACCCCGAGCACTGAGCACCCAGCACCCTGAGTACTGAGCACCCAGCACCAAGAGTACTGAGCACCGAGCATCCTGAGCACTGAGCACCGAGCACCCCGAGCACTGAGCACTCAGCACCCTGAGTACTGAGCACCAGCACCAAGAGTACTGAGCACCGAGCACCCCGAGCACTGAGCACCCAGCACTCTGAGTAATGAGCACCCAGCAACCCGAGTACTGATCACCCAGCACCTTGAGTACTGAGCACCAAGCACCCTGAGCACTGAGCACCCAGCACCCCGAGTACTGAGCAAACAGCACCCCGAGCACTGAGCACCCAGCACTCCGAGAATGAGCACACAGCACCCTGAGTACTGAGCACCCAGCACCCTGAGTACTGAGCACCCAGCACCCTGAGTACTGAGCACCCAGCACCCTGAGCACTGAGCACCCAGCACCCCGAGCACTGAGCACCCAGCACCCTGAGCACTGAGCACCCAGAACCCCGAGTACTGAGCACCCAGCACCCTGAGTACTGAGTACCCAGCACAACGAGCACTGAGCACCCAACACCCCGAGCACCGAGCACCCAGCACCCCGAGCACTGAGCACCCAGCACCCTGAGTACTGAGAACCGAGCACCCTGAGTACTGAGCACCCAGCACGCTGAGCACTGAGCACCCAGCACCCCGATTACTGAGCAAACAGCACACCGAGCACTGAGCACCCAGCACCCCGAGAATGAGCACCCAGCACACTGAGTACTGAGCACCCAGCACCCTGAGTACTGAGCACCCAGCACAACGAGCACTGAGCACCCTGAGTACTGAGCACCCAGCACCCTGAGTACTGAGCACTAAGCATCCAGAGCGCTGAGCACCCAGCACCCCAAGCACGGAGCACCCAGGACACCGAGCACTGAGTAATGAGCACCCAGCACCCTGAGTACTGAGCACCGAGCTGCCTGAGCACTGAGCACCCTGAGTACTGAGCACCCAGCACCCCGATCACAGAGCAGCCAGCACCCTCAGCACTGAGCTCCCATCACCCCGAGCACTGAGCACCCAGCACCCTGAGTACTGAGCACCCTGAGGACTGAGCACCGATCACCCTGAGCACTGAGCACCCATCACCCTGAGTACTGAGCACCCAGCACCCTGAGTACTGAGCACCGAGCACCAGGAGTACTGAGCACCCAGCACCCTGAGCACTGAGCACCTAGCACCCCGAGTACTGAGCACGCAGCACCCTGAGTACTGAGCACCCAGCACCCCGAGCCCTGAGCAACCAGCACCCTGAGCACTGAGCACAAAGCACGCTGAGTACTGAGCACTGAGCACCCTGAGTACTGAGCACCAAGGACCCTGAGTACTGAGCACCCAGCACCCTGAGCACTGAGCACAAAGCACTCTGAGTACTGAGCGCTGAGCACCCTGAGTACTGAGCACCGAGCACCCTGAGTACTGAGCACTCAGCACCCTGAGCACTGAGCACCCAGCACCCTGAGCACTGAGCACCCAGCACCCCGAGCACTGAGCACCCAGCACCCTGAGCACTGAGCACCCAGCACCCCGAGTACTGAGCACCCAGCACCCTGAGTACTGAGTACCCAGCACAACGAGCACTGAGCACCCAGCACCCCGAGCACTGAGCAACCAGCACCCCGAGAATGAGCACCCAGCACCCTGAGTACTGAGAACCGAGCACCCTGAGTACTGAGCACCCAGCACGCTGAGCACTGAGCACCCAGCACCCCGATTACTGAGCAAACAGCACACCGAGCACTGAGCACCCAGCACCCCGAGAATGAGCACCCAGCACACTGAGTACTGAGCACCCAGCACCCTGAGTACTGAGCACCCAGCACAACGAGCACTGAGCACCCTGAGTACTGAGCACCCAGCACCCTGAGTACTGAGCACTAAGCATCCAGAGCGCTGAGCACCCAGCACCCCAAGCACGGAGCACCCAGGACACCGAGCACTGAGTAATGAGCACCCAGCACCCTGAGTACTGAGCACTGAGCACCCTGAGTACTGAGCACCCAGCACCCTGAGTACTGAGCACCGAGCTGCCTGAGCACTGAGCACCCTGAGTACTGAGCACCCAGCACCCCGATCACAGAGCAGCCAGCACCCTCAGCACTGAGCTCCCATCACCCCGAGCACTGAGCACACAGCACCCTGAGTACTGAGCACCCTGAGGACTGAGCACCGATCACCCTGAGCACTGAGCACCCATCACCCTGAGTACTGAGCACCCAGCACCCTGAGTACTGAGCACCGAGCACCCCGAGTACTGAGCACCCAGCACCCTGAGCACTGAGCACCTAGCACCCCGAGTACTGAGCACGCAGCACCCTGAGTACTGAGCACCCAGCACCCCGAGCCCTGAGCAACCAGCACCCTGAGCACTGAGCACCCTGAGGACTGAGCACCCAGCACCCTGAGTACTGAGCACCCTGAGTACTGAGCACCCAGCACCCTGAGTACTGAGCACCCAGCACCCTGAGCACTGAGCACCCAGAACCCACAGTACTGAGCACCGAGCACCCTGAGTACTGAGCACCCAGCACCCTGAGCACTGAGAACACAGCACCCTGAGTACTGAGCACCCAGCAACCTGAGTACTTAGCACCCAGCACCCTGAGCACTGAGCACCCAGCACCCTCAGTACTGAGCACCGAGCACCCTGAGTACTGAGCACCCAGCACCCTGAGTACTGAGCACCCAGCACCCTCAGTACTGAGCACCGAGCACCCCGAGTACTGAGCACGCAGCACCCTGAGCACTGAGCACCCAGCACCCTGAGTACTGAGCACCCAGCACCCTGAGTACTGAGCACCCAGCACCCCGAGCACTGAGCACCCTGAATACTGAGCACCCAGCACCCTGAGTACTGAGCACCCAGCACCCTGAGTACTGAGCACTAAGCACCCAGAGCGCTGAGCACCCAGCACCCCAAGCACGGAGCACACAGGACCCCGAGCACTGAGTACTGAGCACCCAGCACCCTGAGTACTGAGCACCGAGCTCCCCGAGCACTGAGCACCCTGAGTACTGAGCACCCAGCACCCCGATCACAGAGCACCCAGCACCCTCAGCACTGAGCACCCAGCACCCCGAGCACTGAGCACCCAGCACCCTGAGTACTGAGCACCCTGAGGACTGAGCACCGATCACCCTGAGCACTGAGCACCCAGCACCCTGAGTACTGAGCACCCATCACCCTGAGTACTGAGCACCGAGCACCCCGAGCACTGAGCACCCAGCACCCTGAGCACTGAACACCCAGCACCCTGAGTACTGAGCACCCAGCACCCTGAGTACTGAGCATCCAGCACCCTGAGTACTGAGTACTGAGAACCCTGAGTACTGAGAACCCAGCACCCCGAGCACTGAGCACCCAGCACCCTGAGTACTGAGCACCGAGCACCCCGAGCACTGAGCACCCAGCACCCTGAGTACTGAGCACCCAGCACCAAGAGTACTGAGCACCGAGCATCCTGAGCACTGAGCACCGAGCACCCCGAGCACTGAGCACTCAGCACCCTGAGTACTGAGCACCAGCACCAAGAGTACTGAGCACCGAGCACCCCGAGCACTGAGCACCCAGCACTCTGAGTAATGAGCACCCAGCAACCCGAGTACTGATCACCCAGCACCTTGAGTACTGAGCACCAAGCACCCTGAGCACTGAGCACCCAGCACCCCGAGTACTGAGCAAACAGCACCCCGAGCACTGAGCACCCAGCACTCCGAGAATGAGCACACAGCACCCTGAGTACTGAGCACCCAGCACCCTGAGTACTGAGCACCCAGCACCCTGAGTACTGAGCACCCAGCACCCTGAGCACTGAGCACCCAGCACCCCGAGCACTGAGCACCCAGCACCCTGAGCACTGAGCACCCAGCACCCCGAGTACTGAGCACCCAGCACCCTGAGTACTGAGTACCCAGCACAACGAGCACTGAGCACCCAGCACCCCGAGCACCGAGCACCCAGCACCCCGAGCACTGAGCACCCAGCACCCTGAGTACTGAGAACCGAGCACCCTGAGTACTGAGCACCCAGCACGCTGAGCACTGAGCACCCAGCACCCCGATTACTGAGCAAACAGCACACCGAGCACTGAGCACCCAGCACCCCGAGAATGAGCACCCAGCACACTGAGTACTGAGCACCCAGCACCCTGAGTACTGAGCACCCAGCACAACGAGCACTGAGCACCCTGAGTACTGAGCACCCAGCACCCTGAGTACTGAGCACTAAGCATCCAGAGCGCTGAGCACCCAGCACCCCAAGCACGGAGCACCCAGGACACCGAGCACTGAGTAATGAGCACCCAGCACCCTGAGTACTGAGCACCGAGCTGCCTGAGCACTGAGCACCCTGAGTACTGAGCACCCAGCACCGCGATCACAGAGCAGCCAGCACCCTCAGCACTGAGCTCCCATCACCCCGAGCACTGAGCACCCAGCACCCTGAGTACTGAGCACCCTGAGGACTGAGCACCGATCACCCTGAGCACTGAGCACCCATCACCCTGAGTACTGAGCACCCAGCACCCTGAGTACTGAGCACCGAGCACCAGGAGTACTGAGCACCCAGCACCCTGAGCACTGAGCACCTAGCACCCCGAGTACTGAGCACGCAGCACCCTGAGTACTGAGCACCCTGAGTACTGAGCACCCAGCACCCTGAGTACTGAGCACCCAGCACCCTGAGCACTGAGCACCCAGAACCCACAGTACTGAGCACCGAGCACCCTGAGTACTGAGCACCCAGCACCCTGAGCACTGAGCACACAGCACCCTGAGTACTGAGCACCCAGCAACCTGAGTACTTAGCACCCAGCACCCTGAGCACTGAGCACCCAGCACCCTCAGTACTGAGCACCGAGCACCCTGAGTACTGAGCACCCAGCACCCTGAGTACTGAGCACCCAGGACCCTCAGTACTGAGCACCGAGCACCCCGAGTACTGAGCACCCAGCACCCTGAGCACTGAGCACCCAGCACCCTGAGTACTGAGCACCCAGCACCCTGAGTACTGAGCACCCAGCACCCCGAGCACTGAGCACCCTGAATACTGAGCACCCAGCACCCTGAGTACTGAGCACCCAGCACCCTGAGTACTGAGCACTAAGCACCCAGAGCGCTGAGCACCCAGCACCCCAAGCACGGAGCACACAGGACCCCGAGCACTGAGTACTGAGCACCCAGCACCCTGAGTACTGAGCACCGAGCTCCCCGAGCACTGAGCACCCTGAGTACTGAGCACCCAGCACCCCGATAACAGAGCACCCAGCACCCTCAGCACTGTGCACCCAGCACCCCGAGCACTGAGCACACAGCACCCTGCGTACTGAGCACCCTGAGTACTGAGCACCGATCACCCTGAGCACTGAGCACCCAGCACCCTGAGCACTGAGCACCCAGCACCCTGAGTACTGAGCACCGAGCACCCCGAGCACTGAGCACCCAGCACCCTGATCACTGAGCACCCAGCACGAAGAGTACTGAGCACCGAGCATCCTGAGCACTGAGCACCGAGCACCCCGAACACTGAGCACCCAGCACCCTGAGGACTGAGCACCCAGCACCAAGAGTACTGAGCACCGAGCACCCCGAGCACTGAGCACCGAGCACCCCAAGCACTGAGCAACCAGCACCCTGAGTACTGAGCACCCAGCACCCCGAGCACTGATCACCCAGCACCCTGAGTAATGAGCACCCAGCACCCCGAGTACTGAGCACCCAGCACCGTGAGTACTGAGCACCCAGCACCCTGAGTACTGAGCACCCAGCACCCTGAGCACTGAGCACAAAGCACGCTGAGTACTGAGCACTGAGCACCCTGAGTACTGAGCACCAAGGACCCTGAGTACTGAGCACCCAGCACCCTGAGCACTGAGCACAAAGCACTCTGAGTACTGAGCGCTGAGCACCCTGAGTACTGAGCACCGAGCACCCTGAGTACTGAGCACTCAGCACCCTGAGCACTGAGCACCCAGCACCCTGAGCACTGAGCACCCAGCACCCCGAGCACTGAGCACCCAGCACCCTGAGCACTGAGCACCCAGCACCCCGAGTACTGAGCACCCAGCACCCTGAGTACTGAGTACCCAGCACAACGAGCACTGAGCACCCAGCACCCCGAGCACTGAGCAACCAGCACCCCGAGAATGAGCACCCAGCACCCTGAGTACTGAGAACCGAGCACCCTGAGTACTGAGCACCCAGCACGCTGAGCACTGAGCACCCAGCACCCCGATTACTGAGCAAACAGCACACCGAGCACTGAGCACCCAGCACCCCGAGAATGAGCACCCAGCACACTGAGTACTGAGCACCCAGCACCCTGAGTACTGAGCACCCAGCACAACGAGCACTGAGCACCCTGAGTACTGAGCACCCAGCACCCTGAGTACTGAGCACTAAGCATCCAGAGCGCTGAGCACCCAGCACCCCAAGCACGGAGCAACCAGGACACCGAGCACTGAGTAATGAGCACCCAGCACCCTGAGTACTGAGCACCGAGCTGCCTGAGCACTGAGCACCCTGAGTACTGAGCACCCAGCACCCCGATCACAGAGCAGCCAGCACCCTCAGCACTGAGCTCCCATCACCCCGAGCACTGAGCACCCAGCACCCTGAGTACTGAGCACCCTGAGGACTGAGCACCGATCACCCTGAGCACTGAGCACCCATCACCCTGAGTACTGAGCACCCAGCACCCTGAGTACTGAGCACCGAGCACCCCGAGTACTGAGCACCCAGCACCCTGAGCACTGAGCACCTAGCACCCCGAGTACTGAGCACGCAGCACCCTGAGTACTGAGCACCCAGCACCCCGAGCCCTGAGCAACCAGCACCCTGAGCACTGAGCACAATGAGGACTGAGCACCCAGCACCCTGAGTACTGAGCACCCTGAGTACTGAGCACACAGCACCCTGAGTACTGAGCACCCAGCACCCTGAGCACTGAGCACCCAGAACCCACAGTACTGAGCACCGAGCACCCTGAGTACTGAGCACCCAGCACCCTGAGCACTGAGCACACAGCACCCTGAGTACTGAGCACCCAGCAACCTGAGTACTTAGCACCCAGCACCCTGAGCACTGAGCACCCAGCACCCTCAGTACTGAGCACCGAGCACCCTGAGTACTGAGCACCCAGCACCCTGAGTACTGAGCACCCAGGACCCTCAGTACTGAGCACCGAGCACCCCGAGTACTGAGCACCCAGCACCCTGAGCACTGAGCACCCAGCACCCTGAGTACTGAGCACCCAGCACCCTGAGTACTGAGCACCCAGCACCCCGAGCACTGAGCACCCTGAATACTGAGCACCCAGCACCCTGAGTACTGAGCACCCAGCACCCTGAGTACTGAGCACTAAGCACCCAGAGCGCTGAGCACTCAGCACCCCAAGCACGGAGCACACAGGACCCCGAGCACTGAGTACTGAGCACCCAGCACCCTGAGTACTGAGCACCGAGCTCCCCGAGCACTGAGCACCCTGAGTACTGAGCACCCAGCACCCCGATCACAGAGCACCCAGCACCCTCAGCACTGAGCACCCAGCACCCCGAGCACTGAGCACCCAGCACCCTGAGTACTGAGCACCCTGAGGACTGAGCACCGATCACCCTGAGCACTGAGCACCCAGCACCCTGAGTACTGAGCACCCAGCACCCTGAGTACTGAGCACCGAGCACCCCGAGCACTGAGCACCCAGCACCCTGAGCACTGAGCACCCAGCACCCTGAGTACTGAGCACCCAGCACCCTGATTACTGAGCACCCAGGACCCTGAGTACTGAGTACTGAGCACCCTGAGTACTGAGAACCCACACCCCGAGCACTGAGCACCCAGCACCCTGAGTACTGAGCACCGAGCACCCCGAGCACTGAGCACCCAGCACCCTGAGTACTGAGCACCCAGCACCAAGAGTACTGAGCACCGATCACCCTGAGCACTGAGCACCCAGCACCCTGAGTACTGAGCACCCAGCACCCTGAGTACTGAGCACCGAGCACCCCGAGTACTGAGCACCCAGCACCCTGAGCACTGAGCACCGATCACCCTGAGCACTGAGCACCCAGCACCCTGAGTACTGAGCACCCAGCACCCTGAGTACTGAGCACCGAGCACCTCGAGCACTGAGCACGCAGCACCCTGAGTACTGAGCACCCAGCACCCCGTGCCCTGAGCACCCAGCACCCTGAGTACTGAGCACCCTGAGTACTGAGCACCTAGCACCCCGAGCACTGAGCACCCAGCACCCTGAGCACTGAGCACCCTGCACCCTGAGTACTGAGCATCAAGCACCCTGAGCACTGAGCACCCAGCACCCTGAGCACTGAGCACCCAGCACCCTGAGTACTGAGCACCCAACGTACTGAGCATCGAGCACCCCGAGCACTGAGCACCCAGCACCCTGAGTACTGAGCACCCAGCACCCCGAGCACTGAGGACCCAGCACCCTGAGTACTGAGCACGGCGCACCCTGAGTACTGAGCACCCAGCACCCCGAGCACTGAGCACCCAGCACCCCGAGCACTGAGCACCCAGCACCCTGAGCACTGAGCACCCTGAGGACTGAGCACCCAGCACCCTGAGTACTGAGCACCCAGCATCCTGATTACTGAGCACCGATCACCGTGAGCACTGAGCACCCAGCAACCCGAGCACTGAGCACCCAGCACCCTGAGTACTGAGCACCCTGAGTACTGAGCACCCAGCACCCCGAGCACTGAGCACCCTGCACCCTGAGTACTGAGCACCCTGAGTACTGAGCACCCAGCACCCTGAGCACTGAGCACCCAGCACCGTGTGTACTGAGCACCCAGCACCCTGAGCACTGAGCACCCAGCACCCTGAGTACTGAGCACCCAGCACCCTGAGTACTTAGCACTCAGCACCCTGAGCACTGAGCACCCAGCACCCTGAGTACTGAGCACCAAGCACCCTGAGTACTGAGCACCCAGCACCCTGAGTACTGAGCACCCAGCACCCTGAGTACTGAGCACCGAGCACCCCGAGTACTGAGCACCCAGCACCCTGAGCACTGAGCACCCAGCACCCTGAGTACTGAGCACCCAGCACACTGAGTACTGAGCACCCAGCACCCCGAGCACTGAGCACCCTGAGTACTGAGCACTAAGCACCCTGAGCGCTGAGCACCCAGCACCCCAAGCACGGAGCAATCAGGACCCCGAGCTCTGAGTACTGAGCACCCAGCACCCTGAGTACTGAGCACCAAGCTCCCCGAGCACTGAGCACCCTGAGTACTGAGCACCCAGCACCCCGAGCACTGAGCACCCAGCACCCTGAGTAATGAGCACCCAGCACCCCGAGTACTGAGCACCCAGCACCGTGAGTACTGAGCACCCAGCACCCGGAGTACTGAGCACCCAGCACCCTGAGCACTGAGCACAAAGCACGCTGAGTACTGAGCACTGAGCACCCTGAGTACTGAGCACCAAGGACCCTGAGTACTGAGCACCCAGCACCCTGAGCACTGAGCACCCAGCACCCTGAGCACTGAGCACCCAGCACCCCGAGCACTGAGCACCCAGCACCCTGAGCACTGTGCACCCAGCACCCCGAGTACTGAGCACCCAGCACCCTGAGTACTGAGCACCCAGCACAACGAGCACTGAGCACCCAGCACCCTGAGCACTGTGCACCCAGCACCCCGAGTACTGAGCACCCAGCACCCTGAGTACTGAGCACCCAGCACAACGAGCACTGAGCACCCAGCACCCTGAGTACTGAGCACCCAGCACACTGAGTACTGAGCACCCAGCACCCCGAGCACGGAGCACCCTGAGTACTGAGCACTAAGCACCCTGAGCGCTGAGCACCCAGCACCCCAAGCACGGAGCACCCAGGACCCCGAGCACTGAGTACTGAGTACCCAGCACCCTGAGTACTGAGCACCAAGCTCCCCGAGCACTGAGCACCCTGAGTACTGAGCACCCAGCACCCCGATAACAGAGCACCCAGCACCCTCAGCACTGTGCACCCAGCACCCCGAGCACTGAGCACCCAGCACCCTGCGTACTGAGCACCCTGAGTACTGAGCACCGATCACCCTGAGCACTGAGCACCCAGCACCCTGAGCACTGAGCACCCAGCACCCTGAGTACTGAGCACCGAGCACCCCGAGCACTGAGCACCCAGCACCCTGAGGACTGAGCACCCAGCACGAAGAGTACTGAGCACCGAGCATCCTGAGCACTGAGCACCGAGCACCCCGAACACTGAGCACCCAGCACCCTGAGGACTGAGCACCCAGCACCAAGAGTACTGAGCACCGAGCACCCCGAGCACTGAGCACCGAGCACCCCAAGCACTGAGCAACCAGCACCCTGAGTACTGAGCACCCAGCACCCCGAGCACTGAGCACCCAGCACCCTGAGTAATGAGCACCCAGCACCCCGAGTACTGAGCACCCAGCACCGTGAGTACTGAGCACCCAGCACCCTGAGTACTGAGCACCCAGCACCCTGAGCACTGAGCACAAAGCACGCTGAGTACTGAGCACTGAGCACCCTGAGTACTGAGCACCAAGGACCCTGAGTACTGAGCACCCAGCACCCTGAGCACTGAGCACAAAGCACTCTGAGTACTGAGCGCTGAGCACCCTGAGTACTGAGCACCGAGCACCCTGAGTACTGAGCACTCAGCACCCTGAGCACTGAGCACCCAGCACCCTGAGCACTGAGCACCCAGCACCCCGAGCACTGAGCACCCAGCACCCTGAGCACTGAGCACCCAGCACCCTGAGCACTGAGCACCCAGCACCCTGAGTACTGAGCACCCAGCACCCTGAGTACTGAGCACCGAGCACCCCGAGCACTGAGCACGCAGCACCCTGAGTACTGAGCACCCAGCACCCCGTGCCCTGAGCACCCAGCACCCTGAGTACTGAGCACCCTGAGTACTGAGCACCTAGCACCCCGAGCACTGAGCACCCAGCACCCTGAGCACTGAGCACCCTGCACCCTGAGTACTGAGCATCAAGCACCCTGAGCACTGAGCACCCAGCACCCTGAGCACTGAGCACCCAGTACCCTGAGTACTGAGCACCCAACGTACTGAGCATCGAGCACCCCGAGCACTGAGCACCCAGCACCCTGAGTACTGAGCACCCAGCACCCCGAGCACTGAGGACCCAGCACCCTGAGTACTGAGCACGGCGCACCCTGAGTACTGAGCACCCAGCACCCCGAGCACTGAGCACCCAGCACCCCGAGCACTGAGCACCCAGCACCCTGAGCACTGAGCACCCTGAGGACTGAGCACCCAGCACCCTGAGTACTGAGCACCCAGCATCCTGATTACTGAGCACCGATCACCGTGAGCACTGAGCACCCAGCAACCCGAGCACTGAGCACCCAGCACCCTGAGTACTGAGCACCCTGAGTACTGAGCACCCAGCACCCCGAGCACTGAGCACCCTGCACCCTGAGTACTGAGCACCCTGAGTACTGAGCACCCAGCACCCTGAGCACTGAGCACCCAGCACCGTGTGTACTGAGCACCCAGCACCCTGAGCACTGAGCACCCAGCACCCTGAGTACTGAGCACCCAGCACCCTGAGTACTTAGCACTCAGCACGGTGAGCACTGAGCACCCAGCACCCTGAGTACTGAGCACCAAGCACCCTGAGTACTGAGCACCCAGCACCCTGAGTACTGAGCACCCAGCACCCTGAGTACTGAGCACCGAGCACCCCGAGTACTGAGCACCCAGCACCCTGAGCACTGAGCACCCAGCACCCTGAGTACTGAGCACCCAGCACACTGAGTACTGAGCACCCAGCACCCCGAGCACTGAGCACCCTGAGTACTGAGCACTAAGCACCCTGAGCGCTGAGCACCCAGCACCCCAAGCACGGAGCAATCAGGACCCCGAGCTCTGAGTACTGAGCACCCAGCACCCTGAGTACTGAGCACCAAGCTCCCCGAGCACTGAGCACCCTGAGTACTGAGCACCCAGCACCCCGAGCACTGAGCACCCAGCACCCTGAGTAATGAGCACCCAGCACCCCGAGTACTGAGCACCCAGCACCGTGAGTACTGAGCACCCAGCACCCGGAGTACTGAGCACCCAGCACCCTGAGCACTGAGCACAAAGCACGCTGAGTACTGAGCACTGAGCACCCTGAGTACTGAGCACCAAGGACCCTGAGTACTGAGCACCCAGCACCCTGAGCACTGAGCACCCAGCACCCTGAGCACTGAGCACCCAGCACCCCGAGCACTGAGCACCCAGCACCCTGAGCACTGTGCACCCAGCACCCCGAGTACTGAGCACCCAGCACCCTGAGTACTGAGCACCCAGCACAACGAGCACTGAGCACCCAGCACCCTGAGTACTGAGCACCCAGCACACTGAGTACTGAGCACCCAGCACCCCGAGCACGGAGCACCCTGAGTACTGAGCACTAAGCACCCTGAGCGCTGAGCACCCAGCACCCCAAGCACGGAGCACCCAGGACCCCGAGCACTGAGTACTGAGTACCCAGCACCCTGAGTACTGAGCACCAAGCTCCCCGAGCACTGAGCACCCTGAGTACTGAGCACCCAGCACCCCGATAACAGAGCACCCAGCACCCTCAGCACTGTGCACCCAGCACCCCGAGCACTGAGCACCCAGCACCCTGCGTACTGAGCACCCTGAGTACTGAGCACCGATCACCCTGAGCACTGAGCACCCAGCACCCTGAGCACTGAGCACCCAGCACCCTGAGTACTGAGCACCGAGCACCCCGAGCACTGAGCACCCAGCACCCTGAGGACTGAGCACCCAGCACGAAGAGTACTGAGCACCGAGCATCCTGAGCACTGAGCACCGAGCACCCCGAACACTGAGCACCCAGCACCCTGAGGACTGAGCACCCAGCACCAAGAGTACTGAGCACCGAGCACCCCGAGCACTGAGCACCGAGCACCCCAAGCACTGAGCAACCAGCACCCTGAGTACTGAGCACCCAGCACCCCGAGCACTGAGCACCCAGCACCCTGAGTAATGAGCACCCAGCACCCCGAGTACTGAGCACCCAGCACCGTGAGTACTGAGCACCCAGCACCCTGAGTACTGAGCACCCAGCACCCTGAGCACTGAGCACAAAGCACGCTGAGTACTGAGCACTGAGCACCCTGAGTACTGAGCACCAAGGACCCTGAGTACTGAGCACCCAGCACCCTGAGCACTGAGCACAAAGCACTCTGAGTACTGAGCGCTGAGCACCCTGAGTACTGAGCACCGAGCACCCTGAGTACTGAGCACTCAGCACCCTGAGCACTGAGCACCCAGCACCCTGAGCACTGAGCACCCAGCACCCCGAGCACTGAGCACCCAGCACCCTGAGCACTGAGCACCCAGCACCCCGAGTACTGAGCACCCAGCACCCTGAGTACTGAGTACCCAGCACAACGAGCACTGAGCACCCAGCACCCCGAGCACTGAGCAACCAGCACCCCGAGAATGAGCACCCAGCACCCTGAGTACTGAGAACCGAGCACCCTGAGTACTGAGCACCCAGCACGCTGAGCACTGAGCACCCAGCACCCCGATTACTGAGCAAACAACACACCGAGCACTGAGCACCCAGCACCCCGAGAATGAGCACCCAGCACACTGAGTACTGAGCACCCAGCACCCTGAGTACTGAGCACCCAGCACAACGAGCACTGAGCACCCTGAGTACTGAGCACCCAGCACCCTGAGTACTGAGCACTAAGCATCCAGAGCGCTGAGCACCCAGCACCCCAAGCACGGAGCACCCAGGACACCGAGCACTGAGTAATGAGCACCCAGCACCCTGAGTACTGAGCACCGAGCTGCCTGAGCACTGAGCACCCTGAGTACTGAGCACCCAGCACCCCGATCACAGAGCAGCCAGCACCCTCAGCACTGAGCTCCCATCACCCCGAGCACTGAGCACCCAGCACCCTGAGTACTGAGCACCCTGAGGACTGAGCACCGATCACCCTGAGCACTGAGCACCCATCACCCTGAGTACTGAGCACCCAGCACCCTGAGTACTGAGCACCGAGCACCCCGAGTACTGAGCACCCAGCACCCTGAGCACTGAGCACCTAGCACCCCGAGTACTGAGCACGCAGCACCCTGAGTACTGAGCACCCAGCACCCCGAGCCCTGAGCAACCAGCACCCTGAGCACTGAGCACCCTGAGGACTGAGCACCCAGCACCCTGAGTACTGAGCACCCTGAGTACTGAGCACCCAGCACCCTGAGTACTGAGCACCCAGCACCCTGAGCACTGAGCACCCAGAACCCACAGTACTGAGCACCGAGCACCCTGAGTACTGAGCACCCAGCACCCTGAGCACTGAGCACACAGCACCCTGAGTACTGAGCACCCAGCAACCTGAGTACTTAGCACCCAGCACCCTGAGCACTGAGCACCCAGCACCCTCAGTACTGAGCACCGAGCACCCTGAGTACTGAGCACCCAGCACCCTGAGTACTGAGCACCCAGCACCCTCAGTACTGAGCACCGAGCACCCCGAGTACTGAGCACCCAGCACCCTGAGCACTGAGCACCCAGCACCCTGAGTACTGAGCACCCAGCACCCTGAGTACTGAGCACCCAGCACCCCGAGCACTGAGCACCCTGAATACTGAGCACCCAGCACCCTGAGTACTGAGCACCCAGCACCCTGAGTACTGAGCACTAAGCACCCAGAGCGCTGAGCACCCAGCACCCCAAGCACGGAGCACACAGGACCCCGAGCACTGAGTACTGAGCACCCAGCACCCTGAGTACTGAGCACCGAGCTCCCCGAGCACTGAGCACCCTGAGTACTGAGCACCCAGCACCCCGATCACAGAGCACCCAGCACCCTCAGCACTGAGCACCCAGCACCCCGAGCACTGAGCACCCAGCACCCTGAGTACTGAGCACCCTGAGGACTGAGCACCGATCACCCTGAGCACTGAGCACCCAGCACCCTGAGTACTGAGCACCCAGCACCCTGAGTACTGAGCACCGAGCACCCCGAGCACTGAGCACCCAGCACCCTGAGCACTGAACACCCAGCACCCTGAGTACTGAGCACCCAGCACCCTGAGTACTGAGCACCCAGCACCCTGAGTACTGAGTACTGAGCACCCTGAGTACTGAGAACCCAGCACACCGAGCACTGAGCACCCAGCACCCTGAGTACTGAGCACCGAGCACCCCGAGCACTGAGCACCCAGCACCCTGAGTACTGAGCACCCAGCACCAAGAGTACTGAGCACCGAGCATCCTGAGCACTGAGCACTGAGCACCCCGAGCACTGAGCACCCAGCACCCTGAGTACTGAGCACCAGCACCAAGAGTACTGAGCACCGAGCACCCCGAGCACTGAGCACCCAGCACTCTGAGTAATGAGCACCCAGCAATCCGAGTACTGATCACCCAGCACCTTGAGTACTGAGCACCAAGCACCCTGAGCACTGAGCACCCAGCACCCCGAGTACTGAGCAAACAGCACCCCGAGCACTGAGCACCCAGCACTCCGAGAATGAGCACACAGCACCCTGAGTACTGAGCACCCAGCACCCTGAGTACTGAGCACCCAGCACCCTGAGTACTGAGCACCCAGCACCCTGAGTACTGAGCACCGAGCTCCCCGAGCACTGAGCACCCTGAGTACTGAGCACCCAGCACCCCGATCACAGAGCACCCAGCACCCTCAGCACTGAGCACCCAGCACCCCGAGCACTGAGCACCCAGCACCCTGAGTACTGAGCACCCTGAGGACTGAGCACCGATCACCCTGAGCACTGAGCACCCAGCACCCTGAGTACTGAGCACCCAGCACCCTGAGTACTGAGCACCGAGCACCCCGAGTACTGAGCACCCAGCACCCTGAGCACTGAGCACCCAGCACCCCGAGCACTGAGCACGCAGCACCCTGAGTACTGAGCACCCAGCACCCCGAGCCCTGAGCACCCAGCACCCTGAGTACTGAGCACCCTGAGTACTGAGCACCGATCACCCTGAGCACTGAGCACCCAGCACCCTGATTACTGAGCACCCAGCACCCTGAGCACTGAGCACCCAGCACCCTGAGTCCTGAGCACCCAGTACCCTGAGCACAGAGCACCCAGCACCCTGAGTACTGAGCACCGAGCACCCTGAGTACTGAGCACCCAGCACCCTGAGCACTGAGCACCCAGCACCCTGAGTACTGAGCACCCAGCACCCTGAGTACTGAGCACCGAGCACCCCGAGTACTGAGCACCAAGCACCCTGAGCACTGAGCACCCAGCACGCCGAGCACTGAGCACGCAGCACCCTGAGTACTGAGCACCCAGCACCCTGAGTACTGAGCACCCTGAGTACTGAGCACCGATCACCCTGAGCACTGAGCACCCAGCACCCTGAGTACTGAGCACCCAGCACCCTGAGCACTGAGCACCCAGCACCCTGAGTCCTGAGCACCCAGTACCCTGAGCACTGAGCACCCAGCACCCTGAGTACTGAGCACCCACCACCCTGAGTATTGAGAACCCAGCACCCTGAGCACTGAGCACCCAACACCCCGAGCACTGAGCACCCAGCACCCTGAGCACTGAGCACCCAGCACCCTGAGTACTGAGCACCCAGCACCCTGAGCACTGAGCACCAAGCACCCTGAGCACTGAGCACCCAGCAACCCGAGCACTGAGCACCCAGCACCCTGAGTACTGAGCACCCTGAGTACTGAGCACCCAGCACCCCGAGCACTGAGCACCCTGCACCCTGAGTACTGAGCACCCTGAGTACTGAGCACCCAGCACCCTGAGCACTGAGCACCCAGCACCGTGTGTACTGAGCACCCAGCACCCTGAGCACTGAGCACCCAGCACCCTGAGTACTGAGCACCCAGCACCCTGAGTACTTAGCACCCAGCACCCTGAGCACTGAGTACCCAGCACCCTGAGTACTGAGCACCAAGCACCCTGAGTACTGAGCACCCAGCACCCTGAGTACTGAGCACCCAGCACCCTGAGTACTGAGCACCGAGCACCCCGAGTACTGAGCACCCAGCACCCTGAGCACTGAGCACCCAGCACCCTGAGTACTGAGCACCCAGCACACTGAGTACTGAGCACCCAGCACCCCGAGCACTGAGCACCCTGAGTACTGAGCACTAAGCACCCTGAGCGCTGAGCACCCAGCACCCCAAGCACGGAGCAATCAGGACCCCGAGCTCTGAGTACTGAGCACCCAGCACCCTGAGTACTGAGCACCAAGCTCCCCGAGCACTGAGCACCCTGAGTACTGAGCACCCAGCACCCCGAGCACTGAGCACCCAGCACCCTGAGTAATGAGCACCCAGCACCCCGAGTACTGAGCACCCAGCACCGTGAGTACTGAGCACCCAGCACCCGGAGTACTGAGCACCCAGCACCCTGAGCACTGAGCACAAAGCACGCTGAGTACTGAGCACTGAGCACCCTGAGTACTGAGCACCAAGGACCCTGAGTACTGAGCATCCAGCACCCTGAGCACTGAGCACCCAGCACCCTGAGCACTGAGCACCCAGCACCCCGAGCACTGAGCACCCAGCACCCTGAGCACTGTGCACCCAACACCCCGAGTACTGAGCACCCAGCACCCTGAGTACTGAGCACCCAGCACAACGAGCACTGAGCACCCAGCACCCTGAGCACTGTGCACCCAGCACCCCGAGTACTGAGCACCCAGCACCCTGAGTACTGAGCACCCAGCACAACGAGCACTGAGCACCCAGCACCCTGAGTACTGAGCACCCAGCACACTGAGTACTGAGCACCCAGCACCCCGAGCACGGAGCACCCTGAGTACTGAGCACTAAGCACCCTGATCGCTGAGCACCCAGCACCCCAAGCACGGAGCACCCAGGACCCCGAGCACTGAGTACTGAGTACCCAGCACCCTGAGTACTGAGCACCAAGCTCCCCGAGCACTGAGCACCCTGAGTACTGAGCACCCAGCACCGCGATAACAGAGCACCCAGCACCCTCAGCACTGTGCACCCAGCACCCCGAGCACTGAGCACCCAGCACCCTGCGTACTGAGCACCCTGAGTACTGAGCACCGATCACCCTGAGCACTGAGCACCCAGCACCCTGAGCACTGAGCACCCAGCACCCTGAGTACTGAGCACCGAGCACCCCGAGCACTGAGCACCCAGCACCCTGAGGACTGAGCACCCAGCACGAAGAGTACTGAGCACCGAGCATCCTGAGCACTGAGCACCGAGCACCCCGAACACTGAGCACCCAGCACCCTGAGGACTGAGCACCCAGCACCAAGAGTACTGAGCACCGAGCACCCCGAGCACTGAGCACCGAGCACCCCAAGCACTGAGCAACCAGCACCCTGAGTACTGAGCACCCAGCACCCCGAGCACTGAGCACCCAGCACCCTGAGTAATGAGCACCCAGCACCCCGGGTACTGAGCACCCAGCACCGTGAGTACTGAGCACCCAGCACCCTGAGTACTGAGCACCCAGCACCCTGAGCACTGAGCACAAAGCACGCTGAGTACTGAGCACTGAGCACCCTGAGTACTGAGCACCAAGGACCCTGAGTACTGAGCACCCAGCACCCTGAGCACTGAGCACAAAGCACTCTGAGTACTGAGCTCTGAGCACCCTGAGTACTGAGCACCGAGCACCCTGAGTACTGAGCACTCAGCACCCTGAGCACTGAGCACCCAGCACCCTGAGCACTGAGCACCCAGCACCCCGAGCACTGAGCACCCAGCACCCTGAGCACTGAGCACCCAGCACCCCGAGTACTGAGCACCCAGCACCCTGAGTACTGAGTACCCAGCACAACGAGCACTGAGCACCCAGCACCCCGAGCACTGAGCAACCAGCACCCCGAGAATGAGCACCCAGCACCCT
Organism: Microtus oregoni; assembly: GCF_018167655.1. Taxonomy (NCBI): domain Eukaryota; kingdom Metazoa; phylum Chordata; class Mammalia; order Rodentia; family Cricetidae; genus Microtus; species Microtus oregoni. The sequence continues at coordinate 53,245 of NW_024544071.1, read as the reverse complement.
GAGTACTGAGAACCGAGCACCCTGAGTACTGAGCACCCAGCACGCTGAGCACTGAGCACCCAGCACCCCGATTACTGAGCAAACAGCACACCGAGCACTGAGCACCCAGCACCCCGAGAATGAGCACCCAGCACACTGAGTACTGAGCACCCAGCACCCTGAGTACTGAGCACCCCGCACAACGAGCACTGAGCACCCTGAGTACTGAGCACCCAGCACCCTGAGTACTGAGCACTAAGCATCCAGAGCGCTGAGCACCCAGCACCCCAAGCACGGAGCACCCAGGACACCGAGCACTGAGTAATGAGCACCCAGCACCCTGAGTACTGAGCACCGAGCTGCCTGAGCACTGAGCACCCTGAGTACTGAGCACCCAGCACCCCGATCACAGAGCAGCCAGCACCCTCAGCACTGAGCTCCCATCACCCCGAGCACTGAGCACCCAGCACCCTGAGTACTGAGCACCCTGAGGACTGAGCACCGATCACCCTGAGCACTGAGCACCCATCACCCTGAGTACTGAGCACCCAGCACCCTGAGTACTGAGCACCGAGCACCCCGAGTACTGAGCACCCAGCACCCTGAGCACTGAGCACCTAGCACCCCGAGTACTGAGCACGCAGCACCCTGAGTACTGAGCACCCAGCACCCCGAGCCCTGAGCAACCAGCACCCTGAGCACTGAGCACCCTGAGGACTGAGCACCCAGCACCCTGAGTACTGAGCACCCTGAGTACTGAGCACCCAGCACCCTGAGTACTGAGCACCCAGCACCCTGAGCACTGAGCACCCAGAACCCACAGTACTGAGCACCGAGCACCCTGAGTACTGAGCACCCAGCACCCTGAGCACTGAGCACACAGCACCCTGAGTACTGAGCACCCAGCAACCTGAGTACTTAGCACCCAGCACCCTGAGCACTGAGCACCCAGCACCCTCAGTACTGAGCACCGAGCACCCTGAGTACTGAGCACCCAGCACCCTGAGTACTGAGCACCCAGCACCCTCAGTACTGAGCACCGAGCACCCCGAGTACTGAGCACCCAGCACCCTGAGCACTGAGCACCCAGCACCCTGAGTACTGAGCACCCAGCACCCTGAGTACTGAGCACCCAACACCCCGAGCACTGAGCACCCTGAATACTGAGCACCCAGCACCCTGAGTACTGAGCACCCAGCACCCTGAGTACTGAGCACTAAGCACCCAGAGCGCTGAGCACCCAGCACCCCAAGCACGGAGCACACAGGACCCCGAGCACTGAGTACTGAGCACCCAGCACCCTGAGTACTGAGCACCGAGCTCCCCGAGCACTGAGCACCCTGAGTACTGAGCACCCAGCACCCCGATCACAGAGCACCCAGCACCCTCAGCACTGAGCACCCAGCACCCCGAGCACTGAGCACCCAGCACCCTGAGTACTGAGCACCCGGAGGACTGAGCACCGATCACCCTGAGCACTGAGCACCCAGCACCCTGGGTACTGAGCACCCAGCACCCTGAGTACTGAGCACCGAGCACCCCGAGCACTGAGCACGAAGCACCCTGAGCACTGAACACCCAGCACCCTGAGTACTGAGCACCCAGCACCCTGAGTACTGAGCACCCAGCACCCTGAGTACTGAGTAGTGAGCACCCTGAGTACTGAGAACCCAGCACCCCGAGCACTGAGCACCCAGCACCCTGAGTACTGAGCACCGAGCACCCCGAGCACTGAGCACCCAGCACCCTGAGTACTGAGCACCCAGCACCAAGAGTACTGAGCACCGAGCATCCTGAGCACTGAGCACCGAGCACCCCGAGCACTGAGCACCCAGCACCCTGAGTACTGAGCACCAGCACCAAGAGTACTGAGCACCGAGCACCCCGAGCACTGAGCACCCAGCACTCTGAGTAATGAGCACCCAGCAACCCGAGTACTGATCACCCAGCACCTTGAGTACTGAGCACCAAGCACCCTGAGCACTGAGCACCCAGCACCCCGAGTACTGAGCAAACAGCACCCCGAGCACTGAGCACCCAGCACTCCGAGAATGAGCACACAGCACCCTGAGTACTGAGCACCCAGCACCCTGAGTACTGAGCACCCAGCACCCTGAGTACTGAGCACCGAGCTCCCCGAGCACTGAGCACCCTGAGTACTGAGCACCCAGCACCCCGATCACAGAGCACCCAGCACCCTCAGCACTGAGCACCCAGCACCCCGAGCACTGAGCACCCAGCACCCTGAGTACTGAGCACCCTGAGGACTGAGCACCGATCACCCTGAGCACTGAGCACCCAGCACCCTGAGTACTGAGCACCCAGCACCCTGAGTACTGAGCACCGAGCACCCCGAGTACTGAGCACCCAGCACCCTGAGCACTGAGCACCCAGCACCCCGAGCACTGAGCACGCAGCACCCTGAGTACTGAGCACCCAGCACCCCGAGCCCTGAGCACCCAGCACCCTGAGTACTGAGCACCCTGAGTACTGAGCACCGATCACCCTGAGCACTGAGCACCCAGCACCCTGATTACTGAGCACCCAGCACCCTGAGCACTGAGCACCCAGCACCCTGAGTCCTGAGCACCCAGTACCCTGAGCACAGAGCACCCAGCACCCTGAGTACTGAGCACCGAGCACCCTGAGTACTGAGCACCCAGCACCCTGAGCACTGAGCACCCAGCACCCTGAGTACTGAGCACCCAGCACCCTGAGTACTGAGCACCGAGCACCCCGAGTACTGAGCACCAAGCACCCTGAGCACTGAGCACCCAGCACGCCGAGCACTGAGCACGCAGCACCCTGAGTACTGAGCACCCAGCACCCCGAGCCCTGAGCACCCAGCACCCTGAGTACTGAGCACCCTGAGTACTGAGCACCGATCACCCTGAGCACTGAGCACCCAGCACCCTGAGTACTGAGCACCCAGCACCCTGAGCACTGAGCACCCAGCACCCTGAGTCCTGAGCACCCAGTACCCTGAGCACTGAGCACCCAGCACCCTGAGTACTGAGCACCCACCACCCTGAGTATTGAGAACCCAGCACCCTGAGCACTGAGCACCCAACACCCTGAGCACTGAGCACCCAGCACCCTGAGCACTGAGCACCCAGCACCCTGAGTACTGAGCACCCAGCACCCTGAGCACTGAGCACCAAGCACCCTGAGCACTGAGCACCCAGGAACCTGAGTACTGAGCACCCAGCACCCTGAGTACTGAGCAATGAGCACCCTGAGCACTGAGCACCCAGCACCCCGAGTACTGAGAACCCAGCACCCTGAGTACTGAGCACCCAGCACCCTGAGTACTGAGCACCCAGCACCCTGAGCACTGAGCACCAAGCACCCTGAGCACTGAGCACCCAGGAACCTGAGTACTGAGCACCCAGCACCCTGAGTACTGAGCAACGAGCACCCCGAGCACTGAGCACCCAGCACCCTGAGCACTGAGCACACTGAGGACTGAGCACCCAGCACTCTGAGTACTGACCACCCAACGTACTGAGCACCGAGCACCCTGAGCACTGAGCACCCAGCACCCTGAGTACTGAGCACCCAGCACCCTGAGCAATGAGCACCCTGAGTACTGAGCACCCAACATACAGAGCACCGAGCACCCTGAGCACTGAGAACCCAGCACCCTGAGTACTGAGCACCCAGCACCTTGAGCACTGAGCACCGAGCACCCCGAGCACTGAGCACCCAGCACCCGGAGTACTGACCAACCAGCACAATGAGTACTAAGCAACGAGTACCCTGAGTACTGAGCACCCAGCACCCTGAGCACTGAACACACAGCACCCTGAGTACTGAGCACCTCGAGCACTGAGCACACAGCACCCTGAGTACTGAGCACCGAGCACCCCGAGCACTGAGCACCCAGCACCGCGAGCACTGAGCACCCAGCACACCGAGCACTGAGCACCCAGCACCCTGAGCACTGAGCACACAGCGCCCTGAGCACTGAGCACCCAGCACCCTGAGTACTGAGCACACAGCACCCTGAGTACTGAGCACCCAGCACCCTGAGCACTGAGTACCCAGCACCCTGAGCACTGAGCACCCAGCACCCTGAGCACTTAGCACCCAGCACCCTGAGTACTGTGCACTGAGCACCCAGCACCCCGAGCACTGAGCACTTAGCACCCTGAGTACTGAGCACTGCGCACCCAGCACCACGAGCACTGAGCACCCAGCACCCTGAGCACTGAGCACCCAGCACCCGAGTACTGAGCACCCAGCACCCTGAGTACTGAGCACCCAGCACCCTGAGTACTGAGCACCCAGCACCCCGAGTACTGAGCACCCAGCACCCTGAGTACTGAGCACCCAGCACCCTGAGCACTGAGCACCCAGCACCCCGAGCACTGAGCACCCAGCACCCTGAGTACTGAGCACCCAGCAACCTGAGCACTGAGCACCCAGCACCCTGAGCACTGAGCACCCAGCACCCTGAGTAGTGAGCACCCAACGTACTGAGCACCGAGCATCCCGAGCACTGAGCACCCAGCTCCCTGAGTACTGAGCACCCTGAGCACTGAGTACTGAGCACTGAGCACCCTGAGCACTGAGCACCCAGCACCCCTAGTACTGAGCACCCAGCACCCCGAGCACTGATCACCCAGCACCCTGAGCACTGAGCACCCAGCACCCTGAGTAGTGAGCACCCAACGTACTGAGCACCTAGCACCCTGAGTACTGAACACCCAGCACCCTGAGCACTGAGCACCCTGAGCACTGAGTACTGAGCACTGAGCACCCTGAGCACTGAGCACCCAGCACCCCGAGTACTGAGCACCCAGCACCCCGAGCACTGAGCACCCAGCGCCCCGAGCACAGAGCACAGAGCACCCTGAGGACTGAGCACTGAGCACCCTGAGCACTGAGAACCCAGCACCCCGAGTACTGAGCACTGAGCACCCTGAGTACTGAGCACCCAGCACCCTGAGTACTGAGCACCCAGCGCCCCGAGCACAGAGCACAGAGCACCCTGAGGACTGAGCACTGAGCACCCTGAGCACTGAGAACCCAGCACCCCGAGTACTGAGCACTGAGCACCCTGAGCACTGAGCACCCAGCGCCCCGAGCACAGAGCACAGAGCACCCTGAGGACTGAGCACTGAGCACCCTGAGCACTGAGAACCCAGCACCCCGAGTACTGAGCACTGAGCACCCTGAGCACTGAGCACCCAGCACCCTGAGTACTGAGCATTGAGCACCCCGAGTACTGAGTACCCAGCACCCCGAGCACCGAGCACCCAGCACCCGGAGCACTGAGCAACCAGCACCCTGAGCACTGAGCACCCAGAACCCCGAGCCCTGAGCACCCAGCACCCTGAGTACTGAGCACCCTGAGTACTGAGCACCGATCACCCTGAGCACTGAGCACCCAGCACCCTGAGTACTGAGCACCCAGCACCCTGAGCACTAAGCACCCAGCACCCTGAGTCCTGAGCACCCAGTACCCTGAGCACTGAGCACCCAGCACCCTGAGTACTGAGCACCCACCACCCTGAGTATTGAGAACCCAGCACCCTGAGCACTGAGCACCCAACACCCCGAGCACTGAGCACCCAGCACCCTGAGCACTGAGCACCCAGCACCCTGAGTACTGAGCACCCAGCACCCTGAGCACTGAGCACCAAGCACCCTGAGCACTGAGCACCCAGGAACCTGAGTACTGAGCACCCAGCACCCTGAGTACTGAGCAATGAGCACCCTGAGCACTGAGCACCCAGCACCCCGAGCACTGAGAACCCAGCACCCTGAGTACTGAGCACCCAGCACCCTGAGTACTGAGCACCCAGCACCCTGAGCACTGAGCACCAAGCACCCTGAGCACTGAGCACCCAGGAACCTGAGTACTGAGCACCCAGCACCCTGAGTACTGAGCAACGAGCACCCCGAGCACTGAGCACCCAGCACCCTGAGCACTGAGCACACTGAGGACTGAGCACCCAGCACTCTGAGTACTGACCACCCAACGTACTGAGCACCGAGCACCCTGAGCACTGAGCACCCAGCACCCTGAGTACTGAGCACCCAGCACCCTGAGCAATGAGCACCCTGAGTACTGAGCACCCAACATACAGAGCACCAAGCACCCTGAGCACTGAGAACCCAGCACCCTGAGTACTGAGCACCCAGCACCTTGAGCACTGAGCACCGAGCACCCCGAGCACTGAGCACCCAGCACCCGGAGTACTGAGCACCCAGCACAATGAGTACTAAGCAACGAGTACCCTGAGTACTGAGCACCCAGCACCCTGAGCACTGAACACACAGCACCCTGAGTACTGAGCACCTCGAGCACTGAGCACACAGCACCCTGAGTACTGAGCACCGAGCACCCCGAGCACTGAGCACCCAGCACCGCGAGCACTGAGCACCCAGCACACCGAGCACTGAGCACCCAGCACCCTGAGCACTGAGCACACAGCGCCCTGAGCACTGAGCACCCAGCACCCTGAGTACTGAGCACACAGCACCCTGAGTACTGAGCACCCAGCACCCTGGGCACTGAGTACCCAGCACCCTGAGCACTGAGCACCCAGCACCCTGAGCACTTAGCACCCAGCACCCTGAGTACTGTGCACTGAGCACCCAGCACCCCGAGCACTGAGCACTTAGCACCCTGAGTACTGAGCACTGCGCACCCAGCACCACGAGCACTGAGCACCCAGCACCCTGAGCACTGAGCACCCAGCACCCGAGTACTGAGCACCCAGCACCCTGAGTACTGAGCACCCAGCACCCTGAGTACTGAGCACCCAGCACCCCGAGTACTGAGCACCCAGCACCCTGAGTACTGAGCACCCAGCACCCTGAGCACTGAGCACCCAGCACCCCGAGCACTGAGCACCCAGCACCCTGAGTACTGAGCACCCAGCAACCTGAGCACTGAGCACCCAGCACCCTGAGCACTGAGCACCCAGCACCCTGAGTAGTGAGCACCCAACGTACTGAGCACCGAGCATCCCGAGCACTGAGCACCCAGCTCCCTGAGTACTGAGCACCCTGAGCACTGAGTACTGAGCACTGAGCACCCTGAGCACTGAGCACCCAGCACCCCGAGTACTGAGCACCCAGCACCCCGAGCACTGATCACCCAGCACCCTGAGCACTGAGCACCCAGCACCCTGAGTAGTGAGCACCCAACGTACTGAGCACCCAGCACCCTGAGTACTGAACACCCAGCACCCTGAGCACTGAGCACCCTGAGCACTGAGTACTGAGCACTGAGCACCCTGAGCACTGAGCACCCAGCACCCCGAGTACTGAGCACCCAGCACCCCGAGCACTGAGCACCCAGCGCCCCGAGCACAGAGCACAGAGCACCCTGAGGACTGAGCACTGAGCACCCTGAGTACTGAGCACCCAGCACCCCGAGTACTGAGCACTGAGCACCCTGAGCACTGAGAACCCAGCACCCCGAGTACTGAGCACTGAGCACCCTGAGCACTGAGCACCCAGCGCCCCGAGCACAGAGCACAGAGCACCCTGAGGACTGAGCACTGAGCACCCTGAGTACTGAGTACCCAGCACCCCGAGCACCGAGCACCCAGCACCCGGAGCACTGAGCAACCAGCACCCTGAGCACTAAGCACCCAGCACCCTGAGCACTGAGCACCCAGCACTCTGAGCACTGAGCACCCAGCACCCTGAGCACTGAGCACCCAGCACCCTGAGTACTGAGCACCCAACGGACTGAGCACCGAGCACCCTGAGCACTGAGCACCCAGCACCCTGAGTACTGAGCACCCAGCACCCTGAGCACTGAGCACCCAGCAATCTGAGTACTGAGCACTGAGCACCCCGAGTACTGAGCACCAGGCACCCCGAGCACTAAGCACCCAGCACCCCTAGCACCGAGCACCCAGCACCCTGAGCACTAAGCACCCAGCACCCTGAGCACTGAGCACCCAGCACCCTGAGCACTGAGCACCCAGCACCCTGAGCACTGAGCACCCAGCACCCTGAGCACTGAGCACCCAGCACCCTGAGCACTGAGCACCCAGCACCCTGAGCACTGAGCACCCAGCACCCTGAGTACTGAGCACCCAGCACCCTGAGCAATGAGCACCCCGAGCACTGAGCACCCAGCATCCTGAGCACTGAGCACCCAGCACCCCGAGCACTGAGCACCCAGCACCCTGAGTACTGAGCACCCAGCACCCTGAGCACTGAGCACCCAGCACCCTGAGCACTGAGCACCCAGCACCCTGAGTAGTGAGCACCCAACGTACTGAGCACCGAGCACACCGCGCACTGAGCACCCAGCTCCCTGAGTACTGAGCACCAATCACCCCGAGCACTGAGCACCCAGCACCCTGAGTACTGAACTCCGAGCAACCCGAGCACTGAGCACCCAGCGCCCCGAGCACTGAGCAGCCAGCACCCTGAGCACTGAGCACCCAGCACCCTGAGTACTGAGCACCCAGCACCCTGAGTACTGAACACCCAGCACCCTGAGCACTGAGCACCCTGAGCACTGAGTACTGAGCACTGAGCACCCTGAGCACTGAGCACCCAGCACCCCGAGTACTGAGCACCCAGCACCCCGAGCACTGAGCACCCAGCGACCCGAGCACAGAGCACAGAGCACCCTGAGCACTGAGCACTGAGCACCCTGAGCACTGAGCACCCAGCACCCCGAGTACTGAGCACTGAGCACCCTGAGTACTGAGCACCCAGCACCCTGAGTACTGAGCACCCAGCGTACTGAGCACCGAGCACCCTGAGCACTGAGCTCCCAGCACCCTGAGTACTGAGCACCCAGCACCCTGAGCACTGAGCACCCAGCACCCTGAGTACTGAGCACTGAGCACCCCGAGTACTGAGCACCCAGCACCCCGAGCACCGAGCCCCCAGCACCCGGAGCACTGAGCAACCAGCACCCTGAGCACTGAGCACCCAGCACCCTGAGCACTGAGCACCCAGCACCCTGAGCACTGAGCACCCAGCACCCTGAGCACTGAGCACCCAGCACCCTGAGTACTGAGCACCCAACGTACTGAGCACCGAGCACCCTTAGCACTGAGCACCCAGCACCCTGAGTACTGAGCACCCAGCACCCTGAGCACTGAGCACCCAGCAATCTGACTACTGAGCACTGAGCACCCCGAGTACTGAGCACCAGGCACCCCGAGCACTAAGCACCCAGCACCCCTAGCACCGAGCACCCAGCACCCTGAGCACTGAGCACCCAGCACCCTGAGCACTAAGCACCCAGCACCCTGAGCACTGAGCACCCAGCACCCTGAGCACTGAGCACCCAGCACCCTGAGCACTGAGCACCCAGCACCCTGAGCACTGAGCACCCAGCACCCTGAGCACTGAGCACCCAGCACCCTGCGTACTGAGCACCCAACGAACTGAGCACCGAGCACCCTGAGCACTGAGCACCCAGCACCCTGAGTACTGAGCACCCAGCACCCTGAGCAATGAGCACCCTGAGTACTGAGCACCCAGCACCTTGAGCACTGAGCACCGAGCACCCCGAGCACTGAGCACCCAGCACCCGGAGTACTGAGCACCCAGCACAATGAGTACTAAGCACCGAGCACCCTGAGTACTGAGCACCCAGCACCCTGAGCACTGAATACACAGCACCCTGAGTACTGAGCACCTCGAGCACTGAGCACCCAGCACCCTGAGTACTGAGCACCGAGCACCCCGAGCACTGAGCACCCAGCACCGCGAGCACTGAGCACCCAGCACCCCGAGCACTTAGCACCCAGCACCCTGAGTACTGAGGACCCAGCACCCTGAGTACTGAGCACTGAGCTCCCAGCTCCCCGAGCACTGTGCACCCAGCACCCCGAGCACTGAGCACCCAGCACCCTGAGTACTGAGCACCCAGCACCCTGAGCACTGAGCACCCAGCACCCTGAGCACTGAGCACCCAGCACCCCGAGCACTGAGCACCCAGCACCCTGAGTACTGAGCACCCAGCACCCTGAGCACTGAGCACCCAGCACCCTGAGCACTGAGCACCCAGCACCCTGAGCACTGAGCACCCAGCACCCTGAGCACTGAGCACCCAGCACCCTGAGTACTGAGCACCCAGCACCCTGAGTACTAAGCACCGAGCACCCTGAGTACTGAGCACCCAGCACCCTGAGCACTGAGCACACAGCACCCTGAGCACTGAGCACACAGCACCCTGAGTACTGAGCACTGAGCACCCAGCACCCCAAGCACTGAGCACCCAGCACCCTGAGTACTGAGCACTGAGCACCCAGCACACCGAGCACTGAGCACCCAGCACCCTGAGCACTGAGCACCCAGCACCCTGAGTACTGAGCACCCAGCACGCCGAGTACTGAGCACCCAGCACCCTGAGTACTGAGCATCCAGCACCCTCAGCACTGAGCACCCAGCACCCAGAGCACTGAGCACCCAGCACCCTGAGTACTGAGCACCCAGCACCCCGAGCACTGAGCACCCAGCACCCTGAGTACTGAGCTCCGAGCACAGCGAGCACTGAGCACCCAGCGCCCCGAGCACTGAGCACCCAGCACCCTGAGCACTGAGCACCCAGCACCCTGAGTACTGAGCACCCAGCACCCTGAGTACTGAACCCCCAGCACACTGAGCACTGAGCACTGAGCACCCTGAGCACTGAGTACTGAGCACTGAGCACCCTGATCACTGAGCACCCAGCACCCCGAGTACTGAGCACCCAGCACCCCGAGCACTGAGCACCCAGCGCCCCGAGCACTGAGCACCCAGCACCCCGAGCACTGAGCACTGAGCACCCTGAGCACTGAGCACCCAGCACCCCGAGTACTGAGCACTGAGCACCCAGAGTACTGAGCACCCAGCACCCTGAGCACTGAGTACCCAGCACCCTGAGTACTGAGCACTGAGAACCCTGAGTACTGAGCACCGAGCACCCTGAGTATTGAGCACCCAGCACCCTGATCACTGAGCACCCAGCACCCTGAGCACTGAGCACCCAGCACCTTGAGTACTGCGTACCGAGCAATCCGAGCACTGAGCACCCAGCACCCTGAGTACTGAGCACCCAGCACCCTGAGCACTGAGCACCCAGCACCCTGAGGACTGAGCACCCAGCACCCCGAGCACTGATCACCCAGCACTCTGAGTACTGAGCACCAAGCACCCTGAGCACTGAGCACCCAGCACCCTGAGTACTGAGCACCCAGCACCCTGTGTACTGAGCAACCAGCACCCTGAGCACTGAGCACCCAGCACCCTGAGCACTGAGCACTGAGCACCCAGCATCCCGAGCACTGAGCACCCAGCACCCTGAGCACTGAGCACCCTGAGGACTGAGCACCCAGCACCCTGAGTACTGAGCACTGATCACCCTGAGCACTGAGCATCCAGCACCCCGAGCACTGAGCACCCAGCAACCTGAGTACTGAGCACCCAGCACCCCGAGCACTGAGCACCCAGCACCCTGAGTACTGAGCACCCTGAGTACTGAGCACCGATCACCCTGAGCACTGAGCTCCCAGCACCCTGAGTACTGAGCACCCAGCACCCTGAGCACTGAGCACCCAGCACCCTGAGTACTGAGCACCCAGCACCCTGAGCACTGAGCACCCAGCACCCTGAGTACTGAGCACCCAGCACCCTGAGCACTGAGCACCCAGCACCCTGAGTACTGAGCACCCAGCACCCCGAGCACTGAGCACCCAGCACCCCGAGAATGAGCACCCAGCACCCCATGTACTGAGCACCGAGCACCCCGAGCACTGAGCACCCAGCACCCGGAGTACTGAGCACCCAGCACCCTGAGTACTAAGCACTGAGCACCCTGAGTACTGAGCACCAAGCACCCTGAGCACTGAACATACAGCACCCTGAGCACCGAGCACCCCGAGCACTGAGCACCCAGCACCCCGAGTACTGAGCACCCAGCACCCCGAGCACTGAGCACCCAGCACCCTGAGCACTGAGCACCCAGCACCCTGAGTACTGAGCACCCAGCACCCTGAGCACTGAGTACCCAGCACCCTGAGCACTGAGCACCCAGCACCCTGTGCACTGAGCACCCAGCACCCTGAGCACTGAGCACCCAGCACCCTGAGTACTGAGCACTGAGCACCCAGCACCCCGAGCACTGAGCACCCAGCACACTGTGCACTGAGCACCCAGCAACCTGAGCAATGAGCACCCAGCACCCTGAGTACTGAGCACTGAGCACCCAGCACCCCGAGCACTGAGCACCCAGCACCCTGAGCACTGAGCACCCAGCACCCGAGTACTGAGCACCCAGCACTCTGAGTACTGAGCACCCAGCACCCTGAGTACTGAGCACCCTGAGTACTGAGCACCGATCACCCTGAGCACTGAGCTCCCAGCACCCTGAGTACTGAGCACCCAGCACCCTGAGCACTGAGTACTGAGCACCGAGCACCCCGAGCACTGAGCACCCAGCACCCGGAGTACTGAGCACCCAGCACCCTGAGTACTAAGCACTGAGCACCCTGAGTACTGAGCACCCAGCACCCTGAGCACTGAACATACAGCACCCTGAGCACCGAGCACCCCGAGCACTGAGCACCCAGCACCCCGAGCACTGAGCACCCAGCACCCCGAGCACTGAGCACCCAGCACCCTGAGCACTGAGCACCCAGCACCCTGAGTACTGAGCACCCAGCACCCTGAGCACTGAGTACCCAGCACCCTGAGCACTGAGCACCCAGGACCCTGTGCACTGAGCACCCAGCACCCTGAGCACTGAGCCCCCAGCACGCTGAGTACTGAGCACTGAGCACCCAGCACCCCGAGCACTGAGCACCCAGCACCCTGTGCACTGAGCACCCAGCAACCTGAGCACTTAGCACCCAGCACCCTGAGTACTGAGCACTGAGCACCCAGCACCCCGAGCACTGAGCACACAGCACCCTGAGCACTGAGCACCCAGCACCCGAGTACTGAGCACCCAGCACCCTGAGTACTGAGCACCCAGCACCCTGAGTACTGAGCACCCAGCACCCCGAGTACTGAGCACCCAGCACCCTGAGTACTGAGCACTGAGCACCCAGCACCCCGAGCACTGCGCACCCAGCACCCTGAGTACTGAGCACCCAGCACCCTGAGCACTGAGCACCCAGCACCCTGAGCACTGAGCACCCAGCACCCTGAGCACTGAGCACCCAGCACCCTGAGTAGTGAGCACCCAACGTACTGAGCACCGATCACCCCGAGCACTGAGCACCCAGCACCCTGAGTACTGAGCACTGAGCACCGATCACCCGGAGCAATGAGCACCCAGCACCCTGAGTAGTGAGCACCCAACGTACTGAGCACCGAGCACCCCGAGCACTGAGCACCCAGCACCCTGAGTACTGAGCACCGTTCACCCCGAGCACTGAGCACCCAGCACCCTGAGTACTGAGCTCCGAGCACCCTGAACACTGAGCACCCAGCACCCTGAGCACTGATCACCCAGCACCCTGAGCACTGAGCACCCAGCACCCTGAGTACTGAGCACCCAGCACCCTGAGTACTGAGCACTCAGCACCCTGAGTACTGAGCACCGAGCACCCCGAGCACTGAGCACCCAGCACCCTGAGCACTGAGCACCCTGAGGACTGAGCACCCAGCACACTGAGAACTGAGCACCCAGCACCCTGAGTACTGAGCACCGATCACCCTGAGCACTGAGCACCCAGAACCCCGAGCACTGAGCACCCAGCATCCTGAGTACTGAGCACCCAGCACCCCGAGCACTGAGCACCCAGCACCCTGAGTACTGAGCACCCTGAGTACTGAGCACCGATCACCCTGAGCACTGAGCTCCCAGCACCCTGAGTACTGAGCACCCAGCACCCTGAGCACTGAGCACCCAGGACCCTGAGTACTGAGCACCCAGCACCCCGAGTACTGAGCACCCAGCACCCCGAGCACTGAGCACCCAGCACCCCGAGCACTGAGCACCCAGCACCCTGAGTACTGAGCACCCAGCACCCTGAGTACTGAGCAGCCAGCACCCTGAGCACTGAGCACCCAGCACCCTGAGTAGTGAGCACCCAACGTACTGAGCACCGAGCACCCCGAGCACTGAGCACCCAGCACCCTGACTACTGAGCACCGATCACCCCGAGCACTGAGCACCCAGCACCCCGAGCACTGAGCACCCAGCACCCTGAGCACTGAGCACCGAGCACACTGAGCACTGAGCACCCAGCACCCTGAGTACTGAGCACCCAGCACCCTGTACACTGAGCACCGAGCACCCCGAGTACTGAGCACCGAGCACACTGAGCACTGAGCACCCAGCACCCCGAGCACTGAGCACCCAGCACCCTGAGTACTGAGCACTGAGCACCCAGCACCCCGAACACTGAGCACCCAGCACCCTGAGTACTAAACACCGAGCACCCTGAGTACTGAGCACCCAGCACCCTGAGCACTGAACACACAGCACCCTGAGTACTGAGCACCTCGAGCACTGAGCACCCAGCACCCCGAGCACTGAGCACCCAGCACCCCGAGCACTGAGCACCCAGCACCCTGAGTACTGAGCACCCAGCACACTGAGTACTGAGCACCCAGCACCCTGAGCACTGAGCACCCAGCACCCTGAGCACTGAGCACCCAGCACCCTGAGCACTGAGCACCCAGCACCCTGAGTACTGAGCACTGAGCACCCAGCACCCCGAGCACTGAGCACCTAGCACCCTGAGTACTAAGCACCCAGCACCCTGAGTACTGAGCACCCAGCACCCTGAGTACTGAGCACCCAGCACCCTGAGTACTGAGCACCCAGCACCCCGAGCACTGAGCACCCAGCACCCTGAGTACTGAGCACCGAGCACCCTGAGTACTGAGCACCCAGCACCCTGAGTACTGAGCACCCAGCACCCTGAGTACTGAGCACCCAGCACCCAGAGCACTGAGCAACCAGCACCCTGAGTACTGAGCACCAAGCACCCCGAGGACTGAGCACCCAGAACCCTGAGTACTGAGCACCCAGCACCCCGAGCACTGAGCACCCAGCACCCTGAGTACTGAGCACCGAGCACCCTGAGTACTGAGCACCCAGCACCCTGAGTACTGAGCACCCAGCACCCTGAGCACTGAGCACCCAGCACCCTGAGTACTGAGCAACCAACGTACTGAGCACCGAGCACCCTGAGCACTGAGCACCCAGCACCCTGAGTACTGAGCACCCAGCACGTTGAGCAATGAGCACCCTGAGTACTGAGCACCCAGCACCTTGAGCACTGAGCACCGAGCACCCCGAGCACTGAGCACCCAGCACCCGGAGTACTGAGCACCCAGCACCCTGAGTACTAAGCACCGAGCACCCTGAGTACTGAGCACCCAGCACCCTGAGCACTGAGCACACAGCACCCTGAGCACTGAGCACACAGCACCCTGAGTACTGAGCACTGAGCACCCAGCACCCCAAGCACTGAGCACCCAGCACCCTGAGTACTGAGCACTGAGCACCCAGCACACCGAGCACTGAGCACCCAGCACCCTGAGCACTGAGCACCCAGCACCCTGAGTACTGAGCACCCAGCACCCCGAGTACTGAGCACCCAGCACCCTGAGTACTGAGCATCCAGCACCCTCAGCACTGAGCACCCAGCACCCAGAGCACTGAGCACCCAGCACCCTGAGTACTGAGCACCCAGCACCCCGAGCACTGAGCACCCAGCACCCTGAGTACTGAGCTCCGAGCACAGCGAGCACTGAGCACCCAGCGCCCCGAGCACTGAGCACCCAGCACCCTGAGTACTGAGCACCCAGCACCCTGAGTACTGAGCACCCAGCACCCTGAGTACTGAACCCCCAGCACACTGAGCACTGAGCACTGAGCACCCTGAGCACTGAGTACTGAGCACTGAGCACCCTGATCACTGAGCACCCAGCACCCCGAGTACTGAGCACCCAGCACCCCGAGCACTGAGCACCCAGCGCCCCGAGCACTGAGCACCCAGCACCCCGAGTACTGAGCACTGAGCACCCTGAGCACTGAGCACCCAGCACCCCGAGTACTGAGCACTGAGCACCCAGAGTACTGAGCACCCAGCACCCTGAGCACTGAGTACCCAGCACCCTGAGTACTGAGCACTGAGAACCCTGAGTACTGAGCACCGAGCACCCTGAGTATTGAGCACCCAGCACCCTGATCACTGAGCACCCAGCACCCTGAGCACTGAGCACCCAGCACCTTGAGTACTGCGTACCGAGCAATCCGAGCACTGAGCACCCAGCACCCTGAGTACTGAGCACCCAGCACCCTGAGCACTGAGCACCCAGCACCCTGCGGACTGAGCACCCAGCACCCCGAGCACTGATCACCCAGCACCCTGAGTACTGAGCACCAAGCATCCTGAGCACTGAGCACCCAGCACCCTGAGTACTGAGCACCCAGCACCCTGTGTACTGAGCAACCAGCACCCTGAGCACTGAGCACCCAGCACCCTGAGCACTGAGCACTGAGCACCCAGCACCCCGAGCACTGAGCACCCAGCACCCTGAGCACTGAGCACCCTGAGGACTGAGTACCCAGCACCCTGAGTACTGAGCACTGATCACCCTGAGCACTGAGCATCCAGCACCCCGAGCACTGAGCACCCAGCACCCTGAGTACTGAGCACCCTGAGTACTGAGCACCGATCACCCTGAGCACTGAGCTCCCAGCACCCTGAGCACTGAGCACCCAGCACCCTGAGTACTGAGCACCCAGCACCCTGAGCACTGAGCACCCAGCACCCTGAGTACTGAGCACCCAGCACCCCGAGCACTGAGCACCCTGCACCCCGAGAATGAGCACCCAGCACCCCATGTACTGAGCACCGAGCACCCCGAGCACTGAGCACCCAGCACCCGGAGTACTGAGCACCCAGCACCCTGAGTACTAAGCACTGAGCACCCTGAGTACTGAGCACCCAGAACCCTGAGCACTGAACATACAGCACCCTGAGCACCGAGCACCCCGAGCACTGAGCACCCAGCACCCGAGTACTGAGCACCCAGCACCCCGAGCACTGAGGACCCAGCACCCTGAGCACTGAGCACCCAGCACCCTGAGTACTGAGCACCCAGCACCCTGAGCACTGAGTACCCAGCACCCTGAGCACTGAGCACCCAGCACCCTGTGCACTGAGCACCCAGCACCCTGAGCACTGAGCACCCAGCACCCTGAGTACTGAGCACTGAGCACCCAGCACCCCGAGCACTGAGCACCCAGCACACTGTGCACTGAGCACCCAGCAACCTGAGCACTGAGCACCCAGCACCCTGAGTACTGAGCACTGAGCACCCAGCACCCCGAGCACTGAGCACCCAGCACCCTGAGCACTGAGCACCCAGCACCCGAGCACTGAGCACCCAGCACTCTGAGTACTGAGCACCCAGCACCCTGAGTACTGAGCACCCTGAGTACTGAGCACCGATCACCCTGAGCACTGAGCTCCCAGCACCCTGAGTACTGAGCACCCAGCACCCTGAGCACTGAGTACTGAGCACCGAGCACCCCGAGCACTGAGCACCCAGCACCCAGAGTACTGAGCACCCAGCACCCTGAGTACTAAGCACTGAGCACCCTGAGTACTGAGCACCCAGCACCCTGAGCACTGAACATACAGCACCCTGAGCACCGAGCACCCCGAGCACTGAGCACCCAGCACCCCGAGCACTGAGCACCCAGCACCCCGAGCACTGAGAACCCAGCACCCTGAGCACTGAGCACCCAGCACCCTGAGTACTGAGCACCCAGCACCCTGAGCACTGAGAACCCAGCACCCTGAGCACTGAGCACCCAGCACCCTGAGCACTGAGCCCCCAGCACCCTGAGTACTGAGCACTGAGCACCCAGCACCCCGAGCACTGAGCACCCAGCACCCTGTGCACTGAGCACCCAGCAACCTGAGCACTTAGCACCCAGCACCCTGAGTACTGAGCACTGAGCACCCAGCACCCCGAGCACTGAGCACCCAGCACCCTGAGCACTGAGCACCCAGCACCCGAGTACTGAGCACCCAGCACCCTGAGTACTGAGCACCCAGCAACCTGAGCACTTAGCACCCAGCACCCTGAGTACTGAGCACTGAGCACCCAGCACCCCGAGCACTGAGCACCCAGCACCCTGTGCACTGAGCACCCAGCAACCTGAGCACTTAGCACCCAGCACCCTGAGCACTGAGAACCCAGCACCCTGAGCACTGAGCACCCAGCACCCTGAGCACTGAGCCCCCAGCACCCTGAGTACTGAGCACTGAGCACCCAGCACCCCGAGCACTGAGCACCCAGCACCCTGTGCACTGAGCACCCAGCAACCTGAGCACTTAGCACCCAGCACCCTGAGTACTGAGCACTGAGCACCCAGCACCCCGAGCACTGAGCACCCAGCACCCTGAGCACTGAGCACCCAGCACCCGAGTACTGAGCACCCAGCACCCTGAGTACTGAGCACCCAGCACCCTGAGTACTGAGCACCCAGCACCCCGAGTACTGAGCACCCAGCACCCTGAGTACTGAGCACTGAGCACCCAGCACCCCGAGCACTGCGCACCCAGCACCCTGAGTACTGAGCACCCAGCACCCTGAGCACTGAGCACCCAGCACCCTGAGCACTGAGCACCCAGCACCCTGAGCACTGAGCACCCAGCACCCTGAGTAGTGAGCACCCAACGTACTGAGCACCGATCACCCCGAGCACTGAGCACCCAGCACCCTGAGTACTGAGCACTGAGCACCGATCACCCGGAGCAATGAGCACCCAGCACCCTGAGTAGTGAGCACCCAACGTACTGAGCACCGAGCACCCCGAGCACTGAGCACCCAGCACCCTGAGTACTGAGCACCGTTCACCCCGAGCACTGAGCACCCAGCACCCTGAGTACTGAGCTCCGAGCACCCTGAACACTGAGCACCCAGCACCCTGAGCACTGATCACCCAGCACCCTGAGCACTGAGCACCCAGCACCCTGAGTACTGAGCATCCAGCACCCTGAGTACTGAGCACTCAGCACCCTGAGTACTGAGCACCGAGCACCCCGAGCACTGAGCACCCAGCACCCTGAGCACTGAGCACCCTGAGGACTGAGCACCCAGCACACTGAGAACTGAGCACCCAGCACCCTGAGTACTGAGCACCGATCACCCTGAGCACTGAGCACCCAGAACCCCGAGCACTGAGCACCCAGCACCCTGAGTACTGAGCACCCAGCACCCCGAGCACTGAGCACCCAGCACCCTGAGTACTGAGCACCCTGAGTACTGAGCACCGATCACCCTGAGCACTGAGCTCCCAGCACCCTGAGTACTGAGCACCCAGCACCCTGAGCACTGAGCACCCAGGACCCTGAGTACTGAGCACCCAGCACCCCGAGTACTGAGCACCCAGCACCCCGAGCACTGAGCACCCAGCACCCCGAGCACTGAGCACCCAGCACCCTGAGTACTGAGCACCCAGCACCCTGAGTACTGAGCACCCAGCACCCTGAGCACTGAGCACCCAGCACCCTGAGTAGTGAGCACCCAACGTACTGAGCACCGAGCACCCCGAGCACTGAGCACCCAGCACCCTGACTACTGAGCACCGATCACCCCGAGCACTGAGCACCCAGCACCCTGAGTACTGAGCTCCGAGCACCCCGAGCTCTGAGCACCCAGCGCCCCGAACACTGAGCACCCAGTACCCTGAGCACTGAGCACCCAGCACCCTGAGTACTGAGCACCCAGCACCCCGAGCACTGAGCACCCAGTACCCTGAGAACTGAGCACAGAGCACACTGAGCACTGATCACCCAGCACCCTGAGCACTGAGCACCCAGCACCCTGAGTACTGAGCACCCAGCACCCTGAGTACTGAGCACTCAGCACCCTGAGTACTGAGCACCGAGCACCCCGAGCACTGAGCACCCAGCATCCTGAGAACTGGGCACCCTGAGGACTAAGCACCCAGCACCCTGAGCACTGAACACCCAGCACCCTGAGTACTGAGCACCGATCACCATGAACACTGAGCACCCAGAACCCCGAGCACTGAGCACCCAGCACCCTGAGTACTGAGCACCCAGCACCCCGAGCACTGAGCACCCAGCACCCTGTGTACTGAGCACACTGAGTACTGAGCAAAGATCACCCTGAGCACTGAGCTCCCAGCACCCTGAGTAGTGAGCACCCAACGTACTGAGCACCGAGCACCCCGAGCACTGAGCACCCAGCACCCTGAGTACTGAGGTCCGAGCACCCCGAGCACTGAGCACCCAGCGCCCCGAGCACTGAGCACCCAGCACCCTAAGCACTTAGCACCCAACACCCGGAGTACTGAACACCCAGAACCCCGAGCACTGAGCACCCAGCACCCTGAGCACTGAGCACCCAGCACCCTGAGCACTGATCACCCAGCACCCTGAGCACTGAGCACCCAGCACCCTGAGTACTGAGCACCGAGCACCCCGAGCACTGAGCACCCAGCACCCTGAGCACTGAGCACCCTGAGGACTGAGCACCCAGCACCCTGAGCACTGAGCACCCAGCACCCTGAGCACTGAGCACCCAGCACACAGAGCACTGATCACCCAGCACCCTGAGCACTGAGCACCCAGCACCCTGAGTACTGAGCACCCAGCACCCCGAGCACTGAGCACCCAGCACCCTGAGCACTGAGCACCCAGCACACTGAGCACTGATCACCCAGCACCCTGAGCACTGGGCACCCAGCACCCTGAGTACTGCGCACCCAGCACCCTGAGTACTGAGCACTCAGCACCCTGAGGACTGAGCACCCAGCACCCTGAGCACTGAGCACCCAGCACCCTGAGTACTGAGCACCGATCACCCTGAGCACTGAGCACCCAGAACCCCGAGCACTGAGCACCCAGCACCCTGAGTACTGAGCACCCAGTACCCCGAGCACTGAGCACCCAGCACCCTGAATACTGACCATCCTGACTACTGAGCACTCAGCACCCTGAGTACTGAGCACCGAGCACCCCGAGCACTGAGCACCCAGCACCCTGAGCACTGAGCCCCCTGAGGACTGAGCACCCAGCACCCTGAGCACTGAGCACCCAGCACCCTGAGTACTGAGCACCGATCACCCTGAGCACTGAGCACCCAGAACCCCGAGCACTGAGCACCCAGCACCCTGAGTACTGAGCACCCAGCACCTCGAGCACTGAGCACCCAGCACCCTGAGTACTGAGCACCCTGAGTACTGAGCAAAGATCAACCTGAGCACTGAGCTCCCAGCACCCTGAGTACTGAGCACCCAGCACCCTGAGCACTGAGCACCCAGCACCCTGAGTACTGAGCACCCAGCACCCTGAGCACTGAGCACCCAGCACGCTGAGTACTAAGCACCCAGCACCCTGAGCACTAAGCACCCAGCACCCTGAGCACTGAGCACACAGCACCCGAGTACTGAGCACCCAGCACCCTGAGTACTGAGCACCCAGCACCCTGAGCACTGAGCACCCAGCACCCTGAGCACTGAGCACCCAGCACCCTGAGTACTGAGCACCCAGCACCCCTAGCACTAAGCACCCAGCACCCTGAGCACTGAGCACCCAGCACCCGAGTACTGAGCACCCAGCACCCTGAGTACTAAGCACCGAGCACCCTGAGCACTGAGTACCCAGCACCCTGAGCACTGAGCACCCAGCACCCTGAGTACTGAGCACCCAGCACCCTGAGTACTGAGCACCCAGCAACCTGAGCACTGAGCACCGAGCACCCAAAGAACTGAGCACCCAGCACCCTGAGCACTGAGCAACCAGCACCCTGAGTCCTGAGCACCCAGCACCCTGAGTACTGAACACCCAGCACCCTGAGCACTGAGCACCCTGAGCACTGAGTACTGAGCACCGAGCACCCAGAGAACTGAGCACCCAGCACCAGGAGTACTGAGCACCCAGCACCCTGAGTACTGAGCACCCAGCACCCTGAGCACTGAGCACCCAGCAAACTGAGCACTGAGCACCCAGCACCCTGAGTACTGAGCACTGAGCACCCAGCACCCCGAGCACTGAGCACCCAGCACCCTGAGTACTGAGCACTGAGCACCCAGCACCCTGAGCACTGAGCACCCAGCACCCTGAGTACTAAGCACCGAGCACCCTGAGTACTGAGCACCCAGCACCCTGAGCACTGAACACACAGCACCCTGAGTACTGAGCACCCAGCGTACTGAGCACCGAGCACCCCGAGCACTGAGCACCCAGCACCCTGAGTACTGAGCACCCAGCACCCCGAGCACTGAGCACCCAGCACCCTGAGTACTGAGCACCGAGCACCCTGAGTACTGAGCACCCAGCACCCTGAGTACTGAGCACCCAGCACCCTGAGCACTGAGCACCCAGCACCCTGAGTACTGAGCACTGAGCACCCCGAGGACTGAGCACCCAGCACCCCGAGCACTGAGCACCCAGCACCCTGAGCACTGAGCACCCAGCACCCTGAGCACTGAGCACCCAGCACCCTGAGCACTGAGCACCCAGCACCCTGAGCACTGAGCACACAGCACCCTGAGTACTGAGCACCCAACGTACTGAGCACCGAGTACCCTGAGCACTGAGGACCCAGCACCCTGAGTACTGAGTACCCAGCACCCTGAGCAATGAGCACCCTGAGTACTGAGCACCCAGCACCTTGAGCACTGAGCACCGAGCACCCCGAGCACTGAGCACCCAGCACCCTGAGCACTGAGCACCCAGCACCCGAGTACTGAGCACCCAGCACCCTGAGTACTGAGCACCCAGCACCCTGAGTACTGAGCACCCAGCACCCCGAGTACTGAGCACCCAGCACCCTGAGTACTGAGCACCCAGCACCCTGAGCACTGAGCACCCAGCACCCTGAGCACTGAATACCCAGCACCCTGAGCACTGAGCACCCAGCACCCTGAGCACTGAGCACCCAGCATCCTGAGCACTGAGCACCCAGCACCCTGAGCACTGAGCACCCAGCACCCTGAGTAGTGAGCACCCAACGTACTGAGCACCGAGCACCCCGAGCACTGAGCACCCAGCACCCTGAGTACTGAGCACCGATCACCCCGAGCACTGAGCACCCAGCACCCTGAGTACTGAGCTCCGAGCACCCCGAGCACTGAGCACCCAGCGCCCCGAGCACTGAGCACCCAGCACCCTGAGCACTGAGCACCCAGCACCCTGAGCACTGAGCACCCAGCACACTGAGCACTGAGCACTGAGCACCCTGAGCACTGAGTACTGAGCACCAAGCACCCCGAGTACTGAGCACTGAGCACCCAGAGTACTGAGCACCCAGCACCCTGAGCACTGAGCACCCAGCGCCCCGAGCACTGAGCACCCAGCACCCTGAGCACTGAGCACCCAGCACCCTGAGTACTGAACACTGAGCACCCAGCACCCCGAGCACTGAGCACCCAGCACCCTGAGTACTAAGCACCCAGCACCCTGAGTACTGAGCACCCAGAACCCTGAGTACTGAGCACCCAGCGTACTGAGCACCGAGCACCCCGAGCACTGAGCACCCAGCACCCTGAGTACTGAGCACCCAGCACCCCGAGCACTGAGCACCCAGCACCCTGAGTACTGAGCACCGAGCACCCTGAGTACTGAGCAACCAGCACCCTGAGTACTGAGCACCCAGCGTACTGAGCACCGAGCACCCAGCACCCTGAGTACTGAGCACCCAGCACCCTGAGCACTGAGCACCCAGCACCCTGAGTACTGAGCACTGAGCACCCCGAGTACTGAGCACCGGGCACCCCGAGCACTAAGCACCCAGCACCCCGAGCACCGAGCACCCAGCACCCTGAGCACTGAGCACCCAGCACCCTGAGCACTGAGCACCCAGCACCCTGAGCACTGAGCACCCAGCACCCTGAGCACTGAGCACCCAACGTACTGAGCACCGAGCACCCCGAGCACTGAGCACACAGCACTGAGCACCCAGCACCCTGATTACTGAGCACCCAGCACCCTGAGCACTGAGTACCCAGCGCCCTGAGCACTGAGCACCCAGCACCCTGAGCACTGAGCACCCAGCACCCTGAGCTCTGAGCACCCAGCACCCTGAGTAGTGAGCACCCAACGTATTGAGCACCGAGCACACGGAGCACTGAGCACCCAGCACCCTGACTACTGAGCACCGATCACCCCGAGCACTGAGCACCCAGCACCCTGAGTACTGAGCTCCGAGCACCCGGAGCACTGAGCATCCAGCGCCCCGAGCACTGAGCACCCAGCACCCTGAGCACTGAGCACCCAGCACCCTGTGTACTGAGCACCCAGCAGTCCGAGCACTGAGCACCCAGCACCCTGAGCACTGAGCACACAGCACACGGAGCACTGATCACCCAGCACCCTGAGCACTGAGCACCCAGCACCCTGAGTACTGAGCACCCAGCACCCTGAGTACTGAGCACTCAGCACCCTGAGGACTGAGCACCCAGCACCCTGAGCACTGAGCACCCAGCACCCTGAGTACTGAGCACCGATCACCCTGAGCACTGAGCACCCAGAACCCCGAGCACTGAGCACCCAGCACCCTGAGTACTGAGCACCCAGTACCCCGAGCACTGAGCACCCAGCACCCTGAGTACTGAGCACCCTGACTACTGAGCAAAGATCACCCTGAGCACTGAGCTCCCAGCACCCTGAGTACTGAGGACCCAGCAACCTGAGCACTGAGCACCCAGCACCCTGAGTACTGAGCACCCAGCACCCTGAGCACTGAGCACCCAGCACCCTGAGTACTGAGCACCCAGCACCCTGAGCACTGAACACCCAGCACCCTGAGTACTGAGCACCCAGCACCACGAGCACTGAGCACCCAGCACCCCGAGAATGAGCACCCAGCACCCCGAGTACTGAGCACCGAGCACCCTGCGCACTGAGTACCCAGCACCCTGAGCACTGAGCACCCAGCACCCTGCGCACTGAGTACCCAGCACCCTGAGCACTGAGCACGCACCACCCTGAGTACTGAGCACCCAGCACCCTGAGTACTGAGCACCCAGCACCCTGCGCACTGAGCACCGAGCACCCCGAGTACTGAGCACCGAGCACACTGAGCACTGAGCACCCAGCACCCTGAGTACTGAGCACCCAGCACCCTGTGCACTGAGCACCGAGCACCCCGAGTACTGAGCACCGAGCACACTGAGCACTGAGCACCCAGCACCCCGAGCACTGAGCACCCAGCACCCTGAGTACTGAGCACTGAGCACCCAGCACCCCGAGCACTGAGCACCCAGCACCCTGAGTACTAAACACCGAGCACCCTGAGTACTGAGCACCCAGCACCCTGAGCACTGAACACACAGCACCCTGAGTACTGAGCACCTCGAGCACTGAGCACCCAGCACCCTGAGTACTGAGCACTGAGCACCCAGCACCCCGAGCACTGAGCACCCAGCACCCTGAGTACTAAACACCGAGCACCCTGAGTACTGAGCACCCAGCACCCTGAGTACTGAGCAACCAACGTACTGAGCACCGAGCACCCTGAGCACTGAGCACCCAGCACCCTGAGTACTGAGCACCCAGCACGTTGAGCAATGAGCACCCTGAGTACTGAGCACCCAGCACCTTGAGCACTGAGCACCGAGCACCCCGAGCACTGAGCACCCAGCACCCGGAGTACTGAGCACCCAGCACCCTGAGTACTAAGCACCGAGCACCCTGAGTACTGAGCACCCAGCACCCTGAGCACTGAGCACACAGCACCCTGAGCACTGAGCACACAGCACCCTGAGTACTGAGCACTGAGCACCCAGCACCCCAAGCACTGAGCACCCAGCACCCTGAGTACTGAGCACTGAGCACCCAGCACACCGAGCACTGAGCACCCAGCACCCTGAGCACTGAGCACCCAGCACCCTGAGTACTGAGCACCCAGCACCCCGAGTACTGAGCACCCAGCACCCTGAGTACTGAGCATCCAGCACCCTCAGCACTGAGCACCCAGCACCCAGAGCACTGAGCAACCAGCACCCTGAGCACTGAGCACTGAGCACCCAGCACCCTGAGCACTGAGCACCCAGCACCCTGATCACTGAGCACCCAGCACCCCGAGTACTGAGCACCCAGCACCCCGAGCACTGAGCACCCAGCGCCCCGAGCACTGAGCACCCAGCACCCCGAGCACTGAGCACTGAGCAGCCTGAGCACTGAGCACCCAGCACCCCGAGTACTGAGCACTGAGCACCCAGAGTACTGAGCACCCAGCACCCTGAGCACTGAGTACCCAGCACCCTGAGTACTGAGCACTGAGAACCCTGAGTACTGAGCACCGAGCACCCTGAGTATTGAGCACCCAGCACCCTGATCACTGAGCACCCAGCACCCTGAGCACTGAGCACCCAGCACCTTGAGTACTGAGTACCGAGCAATCCGAGCACTGAGCACCCAGCACCCTGAGTACTGAGCACCCAGCACCCTGAGCACTGAGCACCCAGCACCCTGAGGACTGAGCACCCAGCACCCCGAGCACTGATCACCCAGCACCCTGAGTACTGAGCACCAAGCACCCTGAGCACTGAGCACCCAGCACCCTGAGTACTGAGCACCCAGCACCCTGTGTACTGAGCAACCAGCAACCTGAGCACTGAGCACCCAGCACCCTGAGCACTGAGCACTGAGCACCCAGCACCCCGAGCACTGAGCACCCAGCACCCTGAGCACTGAGCACCCTGAGGACTGAGCACCCAGCACCCTGAGTACTGAGCACTGATCACCCTGAGCACTGAGCATCCAGCACCCCGAGCACTGAGCACCCAGCAACCTGAGTACTGAGCACCCAGCACCCCGAGCACTGAGCACCCAGCACCCTGAGTACTGAGCACCCTGAGTACTGAGCACCGATCACCCTGAGCACTGAGCTCCCAGCACCCTGAGTACTGAGCACCCAGCACCCTGAGCACTGAGCACCCAGCACCCTGAGTACTGAGCACCCAGCACCCTGAGCACTGAGCACCCAGCACCCTGAGTACTGAGCACCCAGCACCCTGAGCACTGAGCACCCAGCACCCTGAGTACTGAGCACCCAGCACCCCGAGCACTGAGCACCCAGCACCCCGAGAATGAGCACCCAGCACCCCATGTACTGAGCACCGAGCACCCTGTGCACTGAGTACCCAGCACCCTGAGCACGGAGCACCCAGCATCCTGAGTACTGAGCACCCAGCACCCTGAGTACTGAGCACCCAGCACCCTGAGAACTGAGCACCGAGCACCCCGAGTACTGAGCACTCAGCACCCTGAGCACTGAGCACCCAGCACCCTGAGTACTGAGCACCCAGCACCCTGAGTACTGAACACCCAGCACCCTGAGCACTGAGCACTGAGCACTCTGAGCACTGAGTACTGAGCACCGAGCACCCCGAGCACTGAGCACCCAGCACCCGGAGTACTGAGCACCCAGCACCCTGAGTACTAAGCACTGAGCACCCTGAGTACTGAGCACTCAGCACCCTGAGCACTGAACATACAGCACCCTGAGCACCGAGCACCCCGAGCACTGAGCACCCAGCACCCCGAGTACTGAGCACCCAGCACCCCGAGCACTGAGCACCCAGCACCCTGAGCACTGAGCACCCAGCACCCTGAGTACTGAGCACCCAGCACCCTGAGCACTGAGTACCCAGCACCCTGAGCACTGAGCACCCAGCACCCTGTGCACTGAGCACCCAGCACCCTGAGCACTGAGCACCCAGCACCCTGAGTACTGAGCACTGAGCACGCAGCACCCCGAGCACTGAGCACCCAGCACCCTCTGCACTGAGCACCCAGCAACCTGAGCACTGAGCACCCAGCACGCTGAGTACTGAGCACTGAGCACCCAGCATCCCGAGCACTGAGCACCCAGCACCCTGAGCACTGAGCACCCAGCACCCGAGTACTGAGCACCCAGCACCCTGAGTACTGAGCACCCAGCACCCTGAGTACTGAGCACCCTGAGTACTGAGCACCGATCACCCTGAGCACTGAGCTCCCAGCACCCTGAGTACTGAGCACCCAGCACCCTGAGCACTGAGTACTGAGCACCGAGCACCCCTAGCACTGAGCACCCAGCACCCGGAGTACTGAGCACCCAGCACCCTGAGTACTAAGCACTGAGCACCCTGAGTACTGAGCACCCAGCACCCTGAGCACTGAACATACAGCACCCTGAGCACCGAGCACCCCGAGCACTGAGCACCCAGCACCCCGAGCACTGAGCACCCAGCACCCCGAGCACTGAGCACCCAGCACCCTGAGCACTGAGCACCCAGCACCCTGAGTACTGAGCACCCAGCACCCTGAGCACTGAGTACCCAGCACCCTGAGCACTGAGCACCCAGCACCCTGTGCACTGAGCACCCAGCACCCTGAGCACTGAGCCCCCAGCACCCTGAGTACTGAGCACTGAGCACCCAGCACCCCGAGCACTGAGCACCCAGCACCCTGTGCACTGAGCACCCAGCAACCTGAGCACTTAGCACCCAGCACCCTGAGTACTGAGCACTGAGCACCCAGCACCCCGAGCACTGAGCACCCAGAACCCTGAGCACTGAGCACCCAGCACCCGAGTACTGAGCACCCAGCACCCTGAGTACTGAGCACCCAGCACCCTGAGTACTGAGCACCCAGCACCCCGAGTACTGAGCACCCAGCACCCTGAGTACTGAGCACTGAGCACCCAGCACCCCGAGCACTGAGCACCCAGCACCCTGAGTACTGAGCACCCAGCACCCTGAGCACTGAGCACCCAGCACCCTGAGCACTGAGCACCCAGCACCCTGAGCACTGAGCACCCAGCACCCTGAGTAGTGAGCACCCAACGTACTGAGCACCGATCACCCTGAGCACTGAGCACCCAGCACCCTGAGTACTGAGCACTGAGCACCGATCACCCGGAGCAATGAGCACCCAGCACCCTGAGTAGTGAGCACCCAACGTACTGAGCACCGAGCACCCCGAGCACTGAGCACCCAGCACCCTGGGTACTGAGCACCGTTCACCCCGAGCACTGAGCACCCAGCACCCTGGGTACTGAGCACCGAGCACCCCGAGCACTGAGCACCCAGCACCCTGGGTACTGTGCACCGTTCACCCCGAGCACTGAGCACCCAGCACCCTGAGTACTGAGCTCCGAGCACCCTGAACACTGAGCACCCAGCACCCTGAGCACTGATCACCCAGCACCCTGAGTACTGAGCACTCAGCACCCTGAGTAGTGAGCACCGAGCACCCCGAGCACTGAGCACCCAGCACCCTGAGCACTGAGCACCCTGAGGACTGAGCACCCAGCACACTGAGAACTGAGCACCCAGCACCCTGAGTACTGAGCACCGATCACCCTGAGCACTGAGCACCCAAAACCCCGAGCACTGAGCACCCAGCACCCTGAGTACTGAGCACCCAGCACCCCGAGCACTGAGCACCCAGCACCCTGAGTACTGAGCACCCTGAGTACTGAGCACCGATCACCCTGAGCACTGAGCTCCCAGCACCCTGAGTACTGAGCACCCAGCACCCCGAGCACTGAGCACTGAGCACCCTGAGCACTGAGCACCCAGCACCCCGAGTACTGAGCACTGAGCACCCAGAGTACTGAGCACCCAGCACCCTGAGCACTGAGTACCCAGCACCCTGAGTACTGAGCACTGAGAACCCTGAGTACTGAGCACCGAGCACCCTGAGTATTGAGCACCCAGCACCCTGATCACTGAGCACCCAGCACCCTGAGCACTGAGCACCCAGCACCTTGAGTACTGAGTACCGAGCAATCCGAGCACTGAGCACCCAGCACCCTGAGTACTGAGCACCCAGCACCCTGAGCACTGAGCACCCAGCACCCTGAGGACTGAGCACCCAGCACCCCGAGCACTGATCACCCAGCACCCTGAGTACTGTACACCAAGCACCCTGAGCACTGAGCACCCAGCACCCTGAGTACTGAGCACCCAGCACCCTGTGTACTGAGCAACCAGCAACCTGAGCACTGAGCACCCAGCACCCTGAGCACTGAGCACTGAGCACCCAGCACCCCGAGCACTGAGCACCCAGCACCCTGAGCACTGAGCACCCTGAGGACTGAGCACCCAGCACCCTGAGTACTGAGCACTGATCACCCTGAGCACTGAGCATCCAGCACCCCGAGCACTGAGCACCCAGCAACCTGAGTACTGAGCACCCAGCACCCCGAGCACTGAGCACCCAGCACCCTGAGTACTGAGCACCCTGAGTACTGAGCACCGATCACCCTGAGCACTGAGCTCCCAGCACCCTGAGTACTGAGCACCCAGCACCCTGAGCACTGAGCACCCAGCACCCTGAGTACTGAGCACCCAGCACCCTGAGCACTGAGCACCCAGCACCCTGAGTACTGAGCACCCAGCACCCTGAGCACTGAGCACCCAGCACCCTGAGTACTGAGCACCCAGCACCCTGAGTACTGAGCACTCAGCACCCTGAGTACTGAGCACCGAGCACCCCGAGCACTGAGCACCCAGCACCCTGAGCACTGAGCACCCTGAGGACTGAGCACCCAGCACACTGAGAACTGAGCACCCAGAACCCTGAGTACTGAGCTCCCAGCACCCTGAGTACTGAGCTCCCAGCACCCCGAGCACTGAGCACCCAGCACCCTGAGTACTGAGCACCCTGAGTACTGAGCACCGATCACCCTGAGCACTGAGCTCCCAGCACCCTGAGTACTGAGCACCCAGCACCCTGAGCACTGAGCACCCAGGACCCTGAGTACTGAGCACCCAGCACCCCGAGTACTGAGCACCCAGCACCCCGAGCACTGAGCACCCAGCACCCCGA
The DNA here is from genome assembly GCF_018167655.1 of Microtus oregoni. NCBI lineage: Eukaryota > Metazoa > Chordata > Mammalia > Rodentia > Cricetidae > Microtus > Microtus oregoni. The sequence continues at coordinate 22,520 of NW_024544071.1, read as the reverse complement.
GCACTGAGCACCCAGCACCCTGAGTACTGAGCACCCAGCACCCTGAGTACTGAGCACCCAGCACCCTGAGCACTGAGCACCCAGCACCCTGAGTAGTGAGCACCCAACGTACTGAGCACCGAGCACCCCGAGCACTGAGCACCCAGCACCCTGACTACTGAGCACCGATCACCCCGAGCACTGAGCACCCAGCACCCTGAGTACTGAGCTCCGAGCACCCCGAGCTCTGAGCACCCAGCGCCCCGAACACTGAGCACCCAGTACCCTGAGCACTGAGCACCCAGCACCCTGAGTACTGAGCACTCAGCACCCCGAGCACTGAGCACCCAGTACCCTGAGAACTGAGCACCCAGCACACTGAGCACTGATCACCCAGCACCCTGAGCACTGAGCACCCAGCACCCTGAGTACTGAGCACCCAGCACCCTGAGTACTGAGCACTCAGCACCCTGAGTACTGAGCACCGAGCACCCCGAGCACTGAGCACCCAGCAGCCTGAGAACTGAGCACCCTGAGGACTAAGCACCCAGCACCCTGAGCACTGAGCACCCAGCACCCTGAGTACTGAGCACCGATCACCATGAACACTGAGCACCCAGAACCCCGAGCACTGAGCACCCAGCACCCTGAGTACTGAGCACCCAGCACCCCGAGCACTGAGCACCCTGCACCCTGTGTACTGAGCACACTGAGTACTGAGCAAAGATCACCCCGAGCACTGAGCACCCAGCACCCTGAGCACTGAGCACCCAGCACCCTAAGCACTTAGCACCCAGCACCCTGAGCACTGTTCACCCAGCACCCTGAGCACTGAGCACCCAGCACCCTGAGTTCTGAGCACCGAGCACCCCGAGCACTGAGCACCCAGCACCCTGAGCACTGAGCACCCTGAGGACTGAGCACCCAGCACCCTGAGCACTGAGCACCCAGCACCCTGAGCACTGAGCACCCAGCACACAGAGCACTGATCACCCAGCACCCTGAGCACTGAGCACCCAGCACCCTGAGTACTGAGCACCCAGCACCCCGAGCACTGAGCACCCAGCACCCTGAGCACTGAGCACCCAGCACACTGAGCACTGATCACCCAGCACCCTGAGCACTGAGCACCCAGCACCCTGAGTACTTCGCACCCAGCACCCTGAGTACTGAGCACTCAGCACCCTGAGGACTGAGCACCCAGCACCCTGAGCACTGAGCACCCAGCACCCTGAGTACTGAGCACCGATCACCCTGAGCACTGAGCACCCAGAACCCCGAGCACTGAGCACCCAGCACCCTGAGTACTGAGCACCCAGTACCCCGAGCACTGAGCACCCAGCACCCTGAATACTGAGCACCCTGACTACTGAGCAAAGATCACCCTGAGCACTGAGCTCCCAGCACCCTGAGTACTGAGGACCCAGCACCCTGAGCACTGAGCACCCAGCACCCTGAGTACTGAGCACCCAGCACCCTGAGCACTGAGCTCCCAGCACCCTGCGTACTGAGCACCCAGCACCCTGAGCACTGAACAACCAGCACCCTGAGTACTGAGCACCCAGCACCCCGAGCACTGAGCACCCAGCACCCCGAGAATGAGCACCCAGAACCCCGAGTACTGAGCACCGAGCACCCTGAGCACTGAGTACCCAGCACCCTGAGCACTGAGCACCCAGCACCCTGAGTACTGAGCACCCAGCACCCTGAGTACTGAACACCCAGCACCCTGAGCACTGAGCACTGAGCACCCTGAGCACTGAGTACTGAGCACCGAGCACCCCGAGAACTGAGCACCCAGCACCCGGAGTACTGAGCACCCAGCACCCTGAGTACTGAGCACCCAGCACCCCGAGCACTGAGCACCCCGCAAACTGAGCACTGAGCACCCAGCACCCTGAGTACTGAGCACTGAGCACCCAGCACCCCGAGCACTGAGCACCCAGCACCCTGAGTACTGAGCATTGAGCACCCAGCACCCCGAGCACTGAGCACCCAGCACACTGAGTACTAAACACTGAGCACCCTGAGTACTGAGCACCCAGCACCCTGAGCACTGAACACACAGCACCCTGAGTACTGAGCAACTCGAGCACTGAGCACCCAGCACCCTGAGTACTGAGCACCGAGCACCCCGAGCACTCAGCACACAGCACCCCGAGCACTGAGCACCCAGCACCCCGAGCACTGAGCACCCAGCACCCCGAGCACTGAGCACCCAGCACCCCGAGCACCGAGCACCCAGCGCCCTGAGCACTGAGCACCGAGCACCCTGAGCACTGAGCACCCAGCACCCTGAGGACTTAGCACCCAGCGCCCCGGGCACTGAGCACCCAGCACCCTGAGCCATGAGAACCCTGAGTACTGAGCACCCAGCACCCTGAGCACTGAGCACCGAGCACCCTGAGCACTGAGCACCCAGCACCCTGAGCAGTGAGCACCCAGCACCCTGAGCACTGAGCACTGAGCACCCTGAGTACTGAGCACACAGCATCCTGAGTACTGAGCACCCAGCACCCTGAGTACTGAGCACCCAGCACCCTGAGCAATGAGCACCCTGAGTACTGAGCACCCAGCACCCTGAGCACTGAGCACCGAGCACCCCGAGTTCTGAGCACCCAGCACCCTGAGCACTGAACACACAGCACCCTGAGTACTGAGCACCCAGCACCCTGAGTACTAAGCACCAAGCACCCTGAGTACTGAGCACCCAGTACCCTGAGCACTGAACACACAGCACCCTGAGTACTGAGCACCCCGAGCACTGAGCACCCAGCACCCTGAGCACTGAGGACCCAGCACCCTGAGTACTGAGCACCCAGCACCCTGAGCACTGAGCACCCAGCACCCTGAGTACTGAGCACCCAGCACCCTGAGCACTGAGCACCCAGCACCCTGAGTACTGAGCATCCAGGACCCCGAGCACTGAGCACCCAGCACCCTGAGTACTGAGCACTGAGCACCCAGCACCCCGAGCACTGAGCACCCAGCACCCTGTTTACTGAGAACTGAGTACCCAGCACCACGAGCACTGAGCACCCAGCACCCTGAGCACTGAGCACCCTGAGTACTGAGCACCAAGCACCCTGAGCACTGAGCACCCAGCACACCGAGCACTGAGCACCCAGCACCCAGAGCACTGAGCACTGAGCACCCTGAGTACTGAGCACTGAGCAGCCTGAGCACTGAGCACCGAGCACCCTGAGTACTGAGCACCGATCACCCTGAGCACTGAGCTCCCAGCACCCTGAGTACTGAGCACCCAGCACCCTGAGCACTGAGCACCCAGCACCCTGAGTACTGAGCACCCAGCACCCTGAGCACTGAGCACCCAGCACCCTGAGTACTGAGCACCCAGCACCCTGAGCACTGAGCACCCAGCACCCTGAGAATTAGCACCCAGCACCCCGAGTACTGAGCACCGAGCACCCTGAGCACTGAGTACCCAGCACCCTGAGCACTGAGCACCCAGCACCCTGAGTACTGAGCACCCAGCACCCTGAGTACTGAGCACCCAGCACCCTGAGCACTGAGCACCGAGCACCGAGCACCCCGAGTACTGAGCACCCAGCCCCCTGAGTACTGAGAACCCAGCATCCTGAGTACTGAACACCCAGCACCCTGAGCACTGAGCACTGAGCACCCTGAGCACTGAGTACTGAGCACCGAGCACCCCGAGCACTGAGCACCCAGCACCCGGAGTACTGAGCACCCAGCACCCTGAGTACTCAGCACCGAGCACGCTGAGTACTGAGCACCCAGCACCCTGAGTACTGAGCACCGAGCACCCCGAGCACTGAGCACCCAGCACCCCGAGCACTGAGAACCCAGCACCCCGAGCACTGAGCACCCAGCACCCTGAGCACTGAGCACCCAGCACCCTGAGTACTGAGCACCCAGTACCCTGAGCACTGAGTACCCAGCACCCTGAGCACTGAGCACCCAGCACCCTGAGCAGTGAACACCCAGCACCCTGAGCACTGAGCACCCAGCACCCTGAGTACTGAGCACTGAGCACCTAGCACCCCGAGTACTGAGCACCCAGCACCCTGAGTACTGAGCACTGAGCACCCAGCACCCCGAGCACTGAGCACCCAGCACCCTGAGCACTGAGCACCCAGCACCCGAGTACTGAGCACCCAGCACCCTGAGTACTGAGCACCCAGCTACCTGAGTACTGAGCACCCAGCACCCAGAGTACTGAGCACCCAACACCCTGAGTACTGAGCACCCAGCACCCTGAGCACTGAGCACCCATCACCCCGAGCACTGAGCACCCAGCACCCTGAGTACTGAGCACCCAGCACCCTGAGCACTGAGCACCCAGCACCCTGAGCACTGAGCACCCAGCACCCTGAGCACTGAGCACACAGCACCCTGAGTACTGAGCACCCAGGACCCTGAGTACTGAGCACTGAGCACGCAGCACCCCGAGCACTGAGCACCCAGCACCCTGAGTACTGAGCACTGAGCACCCAGCACCCCGAGCACTGAGCACCCAGCACCCTGAGCACTGAGCACCCAGCACCCGAGTACTGAGCACCGAGCACAATGAGTACTGAGCACCCAGCACCCTGAATACTAAGCACCCAGCACCCTGAGTAGTGAGCACTCAATGTACTGAGCACCGAGCACCCCGAGCACTGAGCACCCAGCACCCAGAATACTGAACACCCAGCACCATGAGTACTAAGCACCGAGCACCCTGAGTACTGAGCACCCAGCACCCTGAGCACTGAACACACAGCACTCTGAGTACTGAGCACCTCGCGCACTGAGCACCCAGCACCCTGAGTACTGGGCACCGAGCACCCCGAGCACTGAGCACCAAGCACCGCGAGCACTGAGCACCCAGCACCCCGAGCACTGAGCACCCAGCACCCTGAGTACTGAGCACCCAGCACCCTGAGTACTGAGCACCCAGCACCCTGAGCACTGAGCACCCAGCACCCTGAGAACTGAGCACACAGCACCCTGAGCACTGAGCACCCAGCACCCTGAGTACTGAGCACTGAGCACCCAGAACCCCGAGCACTGAGCACCCAGCACCCTGAGTACTGAGCACTGAGCACCCAGCACCCCGAGCACTGAGCACCCAGCACCCTGAGCACTGAGCACCCAGCACCCGAGTACTGAGCACCCAGCACCCTGAGTACTGAGCACCGAGCACCCCGAGTACTGAGCACCCAGCACACTGAGTACTGAGCACACAGCACCCCGAGCACTGAGCACCCAGCACCCTGAGTACTGAGCACCGAGCACCCTGAGAACTGAGCACCCAGCACCCCGAGTACTGAGCACCCAGCACGGTGAGCACTGAGCACCCAGCACCCTGAGCACTGAGCACCCAGCACCCCGAGCACTGAGCACCCAGCACCCTGAGCACTGAGCACCCAGCACCCGAGTACTGAGCACCCAGCACCCTGAGTACTGAGCACCCAGCTACCTGAGTACTGAGCACACAGCACCCAGAGTACTGAGCACCCAACACCCTGAGTACTGAGCACCCAGCAACTTGAGCACTGAGCACCGAGCACCCCGAGCACTGAGCACCCAGCACCCGGAGTACTGAGCACCCAGCACGCTGCGTACTAAGCACCGAGCACCCTGAGTACTGAGCACCCAGCACCCTGAGCACTGAACACACAGCACCCTGAGTACTGAGCACCTCGAGCACTGAGCACCCAGCACCCTGAGTACTGAGCACCGAGCACCCCGAGCACTGAGCACCCAGCACCCCGAGCACTGAGCACCCAGCACCCCGAGCACTGAGCACCCAGCACCCTGAGTTCTGAGCACCCAGCACCCTGAGTACATAGCACCCAGCACACTGAGCACTGAGTACCCAGCACCCTGAGCACTGAGCACCCAGCACCCTGAGCACTGAGCACACAGCACCCGGAGCACTGAGCACCCAGCACCCTGAGTACTGAGCACTGAGCACCCAGCACCCTGAGTACTGAGCACTGAGCACCCAGCACACTGAGCACTGAGCACCCAGCACCCTGAGCACTGAGCACCCAGCTCCCGAGTACAGAGCACCCAGCACCCTGAGTACTGAACACCCAGCACCCTGAGTACTGAGCACCCAGCACCCCGAGTACTGAGCACCCAGCACCCTGAGTACTGAGCACCCAGCACCCTGAGCACTGAGCACCCAGCACCCCGAGCACTGAGCACCCAGCACCCTGAGTACTGAGCACCCAGCACCCTGAGCACTCAGCACCCAGCACCCTGAGCACTGAGCACCCAGCACCCTGAGCACTGAGCACCCAGCACCCTGAGTAGTGAGCAACCAACGTACTGAGCACCGAGCACCCCGAGCACTGAGCACCCAGCACCCTGAGTACTGAGCACCGATCACCCCGAGCAATGAGTACACAGCACCCTGAGTACTGAGCTCCGAGCACCCCGAGCACTGAGCACCCAGCGCCCCGAGCACTGAGCACCCAGCACCCTGAGCACTGAGCACCCAGCACCCTGAGTACTGAGCACCCAGCACCATGAGTACTGAACACCCAGCACCCTGAGCACTGAGCACTGAGCACACTGAGCACTGAGTACTGAGCACTGAGCAACCTGAGCACTGAGCACCCAGCACCCCGAGTACTGAGCACCCAGCACCCCGAGCACTGAGCACCCAGCGCACTGACCACTGAGCACCCAGCACCCCGAGCACTGAGTACTGAGCACCCTGAGCACTGAGTACCCAGCACACCGAGTACTGAGCACTGAGCACCCTGAGTACTGAGCACCAAGCACCCTAAGTACTGAGCACTGAGCACCCTGAGTACTGAGCACCCAGCACCCTGAGCACTGAGTAGCCAGCACCCTGAGTACTGAGCACTGAGAACCCTGAGTACTGAGCACCGAGCACCCTGAGTACTGAGCACCCAGCACCCTGAGCACTGAGCACCCAGCAATCTGAGCACTGAACACCCAGCACCTTGAGTACTGAACACCGAGCACCCCGAGCACTGAGCACCCAGCACCCTGAGTACTGAGCACCCAGCACCCTGAGCACTGAGCACCCAGCACCCTGAGCACTGAGCACCCAGCACGCCGAGCACTGATCACCCAGCACCCTGAGTACTGAGCACCTAGCACCCTGAGCACTGAGCACCCAGCACCCTGAGTACTGAGCACCCAGCACCCTGAGTACTGAGCAACCAGCACCCTGAGCACTGAGCACTGAGCACCCAGCACCCTGAGCACTGAGCACCCAGCACCCCGAGCACTGAACACCCAGCACCCTGAGCACTGAGCACCCAGCACCCTGAGCACTGAGCACCCTGTGGACTGAACACCCAGCACCCTGAGCACTGAGCACCCAGCACCCTGCGTACTGAGCACCGATCACCCTGAGCACTGAGCACCCAGCACCCCGAGCACTGAGCACCCAGCACCCTGAGTACTGAGCTCCCAGCACCCCGAGCACTGAGCACCCAGTACCCTGAGTACTGAGCACCCTGAGTACTGAGCACCGATCACCCTGAGCACTGAGCTCCCAGCACCCTGAGTACTGAGCACCCAGCACCCTGAGCACTGAGCACCCAGCACCCTGAGTACTGAGCACCAAGCACCCTGAGCACTGAGCACCCAGCACCCTGAGTACTGAGCACCCAGCACCCTGAGCACTGAGCACAAAGCACCCTGAGCACTGAGCACCCAGAACCCCGAGCACTGATCACCCAGCACCCCGAGCACTGAGCACCCAGCGCCCTGAGCACTGAGCACCGAGCACCCTGAGCACTGAGCACCCAGCACCCCGAGCACCGAGCACCCAGCGCCCTGAGCACTGAGCACCGAGCACCCTGAGCACTGAGCACCCAGCACCCTGAGGACTTAGCACCCAGCGCCCCGGGCACTGAGCACCCAGCACCCTGAGCCATGAGAACCCTGAGTACTGAGCACCCAGCACCCTGAGCACTGAGCACCGAGCACCCTGAGCACTGAGCACCCAGCACCCTGAGCAGTGAGCACCCAGCACCCTGAGCACTGAGCACTGAGCACCCTGAGTACTGAGCACACAGCATCCTGAGTACTGAGCACCCAGCACCCTGAGTACTGAGCACCCAGCACCCTGAGCAATGAGCACCCTGAGTACTGAGCACCCAGCACCCTGAGCACTGAGCACCGAGCACCCCGAGTTCTGAGCACCCAGCACCCTGAGCACTGAACACACAGCACCCTGAGTACTGAGCACCCAGCACCCTGAGTACTAAGCACCAAGCACCCTGAGTACTGAGCACCCAGTACCCTGAGCACTGAACACACAGCACCCTGAGTACTGAGCACCCCGAGCACTGAGCACCCAGCACCCTGAGCACTGAGGACCCAGCACCCTGAGTACTGAGCACCCAGCACCCTGAGCACTGAGCACCCAGCACCCTGAGTACTGAGCACCCAGCACCCTGAGCACTGAGCACCCAGCACCCTGAGTACTGAGCATCCAGGACCCCGAGCACTGAGCACCCAGCACCCTGAGTACTGAGCACTGAGCACCCAGCACCCCGAGCACTGAGCACCCAGCACCCTGTTTACTGAGAACTGAGTACCCAGCACCACGAGCACTGAGCACCCAGCACCCTGAGCACTGAGCACCCTGAGTACTGAGCACCAAGCACCCTGAGCACTGAGCACCCAGCACCCAGAGCACTGAGCACTGAGCACCCTGAGTACTGAGCACTGAGCAGCCTGAGCACTGAGCACCGAGCACCCTGAGTACTGAGCACCGATCACCCTGAGCACTGAGCTCCCAGCACCCTGAGTACTGAGCACCCAGCACCCCGAGCACTGAGCACCCAGCGCACTGACCACTGAGCACCCAGCACCCCGAGCACTGAGTACTGAGCACCCTGAGCACTGAGTACCCAGCACACCGAGTACTGAGCACTGAGCACCCTGAGTACTGAGCACCAAGCACCCTAAGTACTGAGCACTGAGCACCCTGAGTACTGAGCACCCAGCACCCTGAGCACTGAGTAGCCAGCACCCTGAGTACTGAGCACTGAGAACCCTGAGTACTGAGCACCGAGCACCCTGAGTACTGAGCACCCAGCACCCTGAGCACTGAACCCAGCAATCTGAGCACTGAACACCCAGCACCTTGAGTACTGAACACCGAGCACCCCGAGCACTGAGAACCCAGCACACTGAGTACTGAGCACCCAGCACCCTGAGCACTGAGCACCCAGCACCCTGAGCACTGAGCACCCAGCACCCCGAGCACTGATCACCCAGCACCCTGAGTACTGAGCACCTAGCACCCTGAGCACTGAGCACCCAGCACCCTGAGTACTGAGCACCCAGCACCCTGAGTACTGAGCAACCAGCACCCTGAGCACTGAGCACTGAGCACCCAGCACCCTGAGCACTGAGCACCCAGCACCCCGAGCACTGAACACCCAGCACCCTGAGCACTGAGCACCCAGCACCCTGAGCACTGAGCACCCTGTATACTGAACACCCAGCACCCTGAGCACTGAGCACCCAGCACCCTGAGTACTGAGCACCGATCACCCTGAGCACTGAGCACCCAGCACCCCGAGCACTGAGCACCCAGCACCCTGAGTACTGAGCTCCCAGCACCCCGAGCACTGAGCACCCAGTACCCTGAGTACTGAGCACCCTGAGTACTGAGCACCGATCACCCTGAGCACTGAGCTCCCAGCACCCTGAGTACTGAGCACCCAGCAACCTGAGCACTGAGCACCCAGCACCCTGAGTACTGAGCACCAAGCACCCTGAGCACTGAGCACCCAGCACCCTGAGTACTGAGCACCCAGCACCCTGAGCACTGAGCACCCAGCACCCTGAGTACTGAGCACCCAGCACCCTGAGTACTGAGCTCCCAGCACCCCGAGCACTGAGCACCCAGTACCCTGAGTACTGAGCACCCTGAGTACTGAGCACCGATCACCCTGAGCACTGAGCTCCCAGCACCCTGAGTACTGAGCACCCAGCAACCTGAGCACTGAGCACCCAGCACCCTGAGTACTGAGCACCAAGCACCCTGAGCACTGAGCACCCAGCACCCTGAGTACTGAGCACCCAGCACCCTGAGCACTGAGCACCCAGCACCCCGAGAATGAGCACCCAGCACCCCGAGTACTGAGCACCGAGCACCCTGAGCACTGAGTACCCAGCACCCTGAGCACTGAGCACCCAGCACCCTGAGTACTGAGCACCCAGCACCCTGAGTACTGAGCACCCAGCACCCTGAGCACTGAGCACCGGGCACCCCGAGTACTGAGCACCCAGCCCCCTGAGTACTGAGCACCCAGCACCCTGAGTACTGAACACCCAGCACCCTGAGCACTGAGCACTGAGCACCCTGTGCACTGAGTACTGAGCACCGAGCACCCCGAGCACTGAGCACCCAGCACCCGGAGTACTGAGCACCCAGCACCCTGAGTACTAAGCACCGAGCACCCTGAGTACTGAGCACCCAGCACCCTGAACACTGAACATACAGCACCCTGAGTACTGAGCACCTCGAGCACTGAGCACCCAGCACCCTGAGTACTGAGCACCGAGCACCCCGAGCACTGAGCACCCAGCACCCCGAGCACTGAGCACCCAGCACCCCGAGCACTGAGCACCCAGCACCCTGAGCACTGAGCACCCAGCACCCTGAGTACTGAGCACCCAGTACCCTGAGCACTGAGTACCCAGCACCCTGAGCACTGAGCACCCAGCACCCTGAGCAGTGAGCACCCAGCCCCCTGAGCACTGAGCTCCCAGCACCCTGAGTACTGAGCACTGAGCACCTAGCACCCCGAGTACTGAGCAACCAGCACCCTGAGTACTGAGCACTGAGCACCCAGCACCCCGAGCACTGAGCACCCAGCACCCTGAGCACTGAGCACGCAGCACCCGAGTACTGAGCACCCAGCACCCTGAGTACTGAGCACCCAGCTACCTGAGTACTGAGCACCCAGCACCCTGAATACTGAGCACTGAGCACCCAGCACCCCGAATACTGAGCACCCAGCACAATGAGTACTGAGCACCCACCACCCTGAATACTGAGCACCCAGCACCCCGAGTACTGAGCACCCAGCACCCTGAGTACTGAGCACCCAGCACCCTGAGCACTGAGCACCCAGCACCCCGAGCACTGAGCACCCAGCACCCTGAGTACTGAGCACCCAGCACCCTGAGCACTGAGCACCCAGCACCCTGAGCACTGAGCACCCAGCACCCTGAGCACTGAGCACCCAGCACCCTGAGTAGTGAGCACCCAACGTACTGAGAACCGAGCACCCCGAGCACTGAGCACCCAGTACCCGGAGTACTGAGCACCCAGCACCATGAGTACTAAGCACCGAGCACCCTGAGTACTGAGCACCCAGCACCCTGAGCACTGAACACACAGCACTCTGAGTACTGAGCACCTCGCGCACTGAGCACCCAGCACCCTGAGTACTGGGCACCGAGCACCCCGAGCACTGAGCACCAAGCACCGCGAGCACTGAGCACCCAGCACCCCGAGCACTGAGCACCCAGCACCCTGAGTACTGAGCACCCAGCACCCTGAGTACTGAGCACCCAGCACCCTGAGCACTGAGTACCCAGCACCCTGAGCACTGAGCACCCAGCACCCTGAGCACTGAGCACACAGCACCCTGAGCACTGAGCACCCAGCACCCTGAGTACTGAGCACTGAGCACCCAGAACCCCGAGCACTGTGCACCGAGCACCCTGAGTACTGAGCACTGAGCACCCAGCACCCCGAGCACTGAGCACCCAGCACCCTGAGCACTGAGCACCCAGCACCCGAGTACTGAGTACCCAGCACCCTGAGTACTGAGCACCCAGCACCCCGAGCACTGAGCACCCAGCACCCTGATCACTGAGCACCCAGCACACTGAGCACTGATCACCCAGCACACTGTGCACTGAGCACCCAGCACCCTGAGTACTGAGCACCCAGCACCCTGAGTACTGAGCACACAGCACCCTGAGTACTGAGCACCGAGCACCCCGAGCACTGAGCACCCAGCACCCTGAGCACTGAGCACCCTGAGGACTGAGCACCCAGCACCCTGAGCACTGAGCACCCAGAACCGCGAGCACTGAGCACCCAGCTCCCTGAGTACTGAGCACCCAGCACCCCGAGCACTGAGCACCCAGCACCCTGAGTACTGAGCACCCTGAGTACTGAGCACCGATCACCCTGAGCACTGAGCTCCCAGAACCCTGAGTACTGAGCACCCAGCACCCTGAGCACTGACCACCCAGCACCCTGAGTACTGAGCACCCAGCAACCTGAGCACTGAGCACCCAGCACCCTGAGTACTGAGCACCCAGCACCCTTAGCACTGAGCACCCAGCACGCTGAGTACTGAGCACCCAGCACCCCGAGCACTGAGCACCCAGCACCCCGAGAATGAGCACCCAGCACCCCGAGTACTGAGCACCGAGCACCCTGAGCACTGAGTACCCAGCACGCTGAGCACTGAGCACCCAGCACCCTGAGTACTGAGCACCCAGCACCCTGAGTACTGAGCCCCCAGCACCCTGAGCACTGAGCACCCAGCACCCCGAGTACTGAGCACCCAGCACCCTGAGCACTGAGCCCCCAGCACCTTGAGTACTGAGCACCCAGCACCCTGAGTACTGAACACCCAGCACACTGAGCACTGAGCACTGAGCACCCTGAGCCCTGAGTACTGAGCACCGAGCACCCCGAGAACTGAGCACCCAGCACCCGGCGTACTGAGCACCCAGCACCCTGAGTACTGAGCACCCAGCACCCCGAGCACTGAGCACCCAGCACCCTGAGCACTGAGCACCCAGCACCCTGAGTACTGAGCACTGAGCACCCAGCACCCCGAGCACTGAGCACCCAGCACCCTGAGTACTAAGCACCCAGCACCCTGAGCACTGAACACACAGCACCCTGATCACTGAACACAGAGCACCCTGAGTACTGAGCACATCGAGCACTGAGCACCCAGCACCCAGCGTACTGAGCACCGAGCACCCCGAGCACTGAGCACCCAGCACCCTGAGTACTACGCACCCAGCACCCTGAGTACTGAGCACCCTGCACCCTGAGTACTGAGCACCCAGCACACTGAGTACTGAGCACCCAGCGTACTGAGCACCGAGCAACCCGAGCACTGAGCACCCAGCACCCTGAGTACTGAGCACCCAGCATACTGAGCACCGAGCACCCAGCACCCTGAGTACTGTGCACCCAGCACCCTGAGCACTGAGCACCCAGCACCCTGAGCACTGAGCCCCCAGCACCCTGAGTACTGAGCACCCAACGTACTGAGCACCGAGCACCCTGAGCACTGAGCACCCAGCACCCTGAGTACTGAGCACCCAGCACCCTGAGCAATGAGCACCCTGAGTACTGAGCACCCAGCATCTTGAGCACTGAGCACCGAGCACCCCGAGCACTGAGCACCCAGCAGCCGGAGTACTGAGCACCCAGCACCCTGTGTACTAAGCACCGAGCACCCTGAATACTGAGCACCCAGCACTCTGAGCACTGAACACACAGCAACCTGAGTACTGAGCACCTCGAGCACTGAGCACCCAGCACCCTGAGTACTGAGCACCGAGCACCCCGAGCACTGAGCACCCAGCACACCGAGCACTGAGCACCCAGCACCCCGAGCACTGAGCACCCAGCACCCTGAGTTCTGAGCACCCAGCACCCTGAGTACTGAGCACCCTGCACCCTGAGCACTGAGTACCCAGCACACTGAGCACTGAGCACCCAGCACCCTGAGCACTGAGCACACAGCACCCTGAGCACTGAGCACCCAGCACCCTGAGTACTGAGCACTGAGCACACAACACCCTGAGTACTGTGCACTGAGCACCCAGCACACCGAGCACTGAGCACCCAGCACCCTGAGCACTGAGCACCCAGCTCCCGAGTACAGAGCACCCAGCTCCCTGAGTACTGAACACCCAGCACCCTGAGTACTGAGCACCCAGCACCCCGAGTACTGAGCACCCAGCACCCTGAGTACTGAGCACCCAGCACCCTGAGCACTGAGCACCCAGCACCCCGAGCACTGAGCACCCAGCACCCTGAGTACTGAGCACCCAGCACCCTGAGCACTGAGCACCCAGCACCCTGAGCACTGAGCACCCAGCACCCTGAGCACTGAGCACCCAGCACCCTGAGTAGTGAGCAACCAACGTACTGAGCACCGAGCACCCCGAGCACTGAGCACCCAGCACCCTGAGTACTGAGCACCGATCACCCCGAGCACTGAGCACCCAGCACCCTGAGTACTGAGCTCCGAGCACCCCGAGCACTGAGCACCCAGCGCCCTGAGCACTGAGCACCCAGCACCCTGAGCACTGAGCACCCAGCACCCTGAGTACTGAGCACCCAGCACCCTGAGTACTGAACACCCAGCACCCTGAGCACTGAGCACTGAGCACCCTGAGCACTGAGTACTGAGCACTGAGCAACCTGAGCACTGAGCACCCAGCACCCCGAGTACTGAGCACCCAGCACCCCGAGCACTGAGCACCCAGCGCCCTGAACACTGAGCACCCAGCACCCCGAGCACTGAGCACTGAGCACCCTGAGCACTGAGCACCCAGCACACCGAGTACTGAGCACTGAGCACCCTGAGTACTGAGCACCAAGCACCCTAAGTACTGAGCACTGAGCACCCTGAGTACTGAGCACCCAGCACCCTGAGCACTGAGTACCCAGCACCCTGAGTACTGAGCACTGAGAACCCTGAGTACTGAGCACCGAGCACCCTTTGTACTGAGCACCCAGCACGCTGATCACTGAGCACCCAGCACCCTGAGCACTGAGCACTGAGCACACAGCACCCTGAGCACTGAGCACCCAGCACCCCGAGCACTGAACACCCAGCACCCCGAGCACTGAGCACCCAGCACCCTGAGCACTGAGCACCCTGTGGACTGAACACCCAGCACCCTGAGCACTGAGCACCCAGCACCCTGAGTACTGAGCACCGATCACCCTGAGCACTGAGCACCCAGCACCCCGAGCACTGAGCACCCAGCACCCTGAGTACTGAGCTCCCAGCACCCCGAGCACTAAGCACCCAGTACCCTGAGTACTGAGCACCCTGAGTATTGAGCACCGATCACCCTGAGTACTGAGCTCCCAGCACCCTGAGTACTGAGCACCCAGCACCCTGAGCACTGAGCACCCAGCACCCTGAGTACTGATCACCCAGCACCCTGAGCACTGAGCACACCGCACCCTGAGTACTGAGCACCCAGCACCCTGAGCACTGAGCACCCAGCACCCTGAGTACTGAGCACCCAGCACCCTGAGCACTGAGCACCCAGCACCCCGAGAATGAGCACCCAGCACCCCGAGCACTGAGCACCCAGCACCCTGAGCACTGAGCACCCAGCACCCTGAGTACTGAGCACAAAGTACCCTGAGCACTGAGTACCCAGCAACCTGAGCACTGAGCACCCAGCACCCTTAGCACTGAGCACCCAGCACCCTGAGCACTGAGCACCCAGCACCCTGAGTACTGAGCACTGAGCACCTAGCACCCCGAGTACTGAGCACCCAGCACCCTGAGTACTGAGCACTGAGCACCCAGCACCCCGAGCACTGAGCACCCAGCACCCTGAGCACTGAGCACCCAGCACCCGAGTACTGAGCACCCAGCACCCTGAGTACTGAGCACCCAGCACCCTGAGCACTGAGCACCCAGCACCCTGAGTAATGAGCACCCAGCACCCTGAGTATTGAGCAACCAGCACCCTGAGCACTGAGCACTGAGCACCCAGCACCCTGAGCACTGAGCACTGAACACCCAGCACCCCGAGCACTGAGCACCCAGCACCCCGAGCACTGAGCACCCAGCACCCTGTTTACTGAGAACTGAGTACCCAGCACCACGAGCACTGAGCACCCAGCACCCTGAGCACTGAGCACCCTGAGTACTGAGCACCAAGCACCCTGAGCACTGAGCACCCAGCACCCTGAGTACTGAGCACCCAGCACCCTGAGTACTGAGCACCCAGCACCCTGAGCAATGAGCACCGAGCACCCCGAGTACTGAGCACCCAGCACCCTGAGTACTGAGCACCCAGCACGCTGAGTACTGAACACCCAGCACCCTGAGCACTGAGCACTGAGCACCCTGAGCACTGAGTACTGAGCACCGAGCACCCCGAGCACTGAGCACCCAGCACCCGGAGTACTGAGCACCCAGCACCCTGAGTACTAAGCACCGAGCACCCTGAGTTCTGAGCACCCAGCACCCTGAACACTGAACATACAGCACCCTGAGTACTGAGCAGCTCGAGCACTGAGCACCCAGCACACTGAGTCCTGAGCACCGAGCACATCGAGCACTTAGCACCCAGCACCCCGAGCACTGAGCACCCAGCACCCTGAGCACTGAGCACCGAGCACCCCGAGTACTGAGCACCCAGCCCCCTGAGTACTGAGCACCCAGCACCCTGAGTACTGAACACCCAGCACCCTGTACACTGAACATACAGCACCCTGAGTACTGAGCACCTCGAGCACTGAGCACCCAGCACCCTGAGTACTGAGCACCGAGCACCCCGAGCACTGAGCACCCAGCAACCCGAGCACTGAGCACCCAGCACCCCGAGCACTGAGCACCCAGCACCCCGAGCACTGAGCACCCAGCACCCCGAGCACTGAGCACCCAGCACCCTGAGCACTGAGCACCCAGCACCCTTAGCACTGAGCACCCAGCACCCTGAGCACTGAGCACCCAGCACCCTGAGTACTGAGCACTGAGCACCTAGCACCCCGAGTACTGAGCACCCAGCACCCTGAGTACTGAGCACTGAGCACCCAGCACCCCGAGCACTGAGCACCCAGCACCCTGAGCACTGAGCACCCAGCACCCGAGTACTGAGCACCCAGCACCCTGAGTACTGAGCACCCAGCACCCTGAGCACTGAGCACCCAGCACCCTGAGTAATGAGCACCCAGCACCCTGAGTATTGAGCAACCAGCACCCTGAGCACTGAGCACTGAGCACCCAGCACCCTGAGCACTGAGCACTGAACACCCAGCACCCCGAGCACTGAGCACCCAGCACCCCGAGCACTGAGCACCCAGCACCCTGAGCACTGAGTACCCTGTGGACTGAACACCCAGCACCCTGAGCACTGAGCACCCTGAGTACTGAGCACCGATCACCCTGAGCACTGAGCACCCAGCACCCCGAGCACTGAGCACCCAGCACCCTGAGTACTGAGCTCCCAGCACCCCGAGCACTGAGCACCCAGTACCCTGAGTACTGAGCACCCTGAGTACTGAGCACCGATCACCCTGAGCACTGAGCTCCCAGCACCCTGAGTACTGAGCACCCAGCACCCTGAGCACTGTGCGCCCAGCACCCTGAGTACTGAGCACCCAGCACCCTGAGCACTGAGCCCCCAGCACCCTGAGTACTGCGCACCAAGCACCCCGAGCACTGAGCACCCAGCACCCCAAGAATGAGCACGCAGCACCCCGAGTACTGAGCACCGAGCACCCTGAGCACTGAGAACCCAGCACCCTGAGCACTGAGCACCCAGCACCCTGAGTACTGAGCACCCAGCACACTGAGTACTGAGCACCCAGCACCATGAGCAATGAGCACCGAGCACCCCGAGTACTGAGCACCCAGCACCCTGAGTACTGGGCACCCAGCACCCTGAGTACTGAACACCCAGCACCCTGAGCACTGAGCACTGAGCACCCTGAGCACTGAGTACTGAGCACCGAGCACCCCGAGCACTGAGCACCCAGCACCCTGAGTACTGAGCACCCAGCACCCTGAGCACTGAGGACCCAGCACCCCGAGCACTGAGCACCCAACACGCTGAGTACTGAGCACTGAGCACCCAGCACCCTGAGTACTAAGCACCGAGCACCCTGAGTACTGAGCACCCAGCACCCTGAACACTGAACATACAGCACCCTGAGTACTGAGCACCTCGAGCACTGAGCACCCAGCACACTGAGTACTGATCACCGAGCACATCGAGCACTGAGCACCCAGCACCCCGAGCACTGAGCACCCAGCACCCCGAGCACTGAGCACCCAGCACCCTGAGCACTGAGCACCCAGTACCCTGAGTACTGACCACCCAGCACCCTGAGCACTGAGTACCCAGCACCCTGAGCACTGAGCACCCAGCACCCTGAGCACTGAGCACCCAGCACCCTGGGCACTGAGCACCCAGCACCCTGAGTACTGAGCACTGAGCACCCAGCACCCCGAGTACTAAGCACCCAGCACCCTGAGTACTGAGCACTGAGCACCCAGCACCCCGAGCACTGACCACCCAGCACCCTGAGCACTGAGCACTGAACACCCAGCACCCCGAGCACTGAGCACCCAGCACCCCGAGCACTAAGCACCCAGCACCCTGAGCACTGAGCACCCTGTGGACTGAACACCCAGCACCCTGAGCACTGAGCACCCAGCACCCTGAGTACTGAGCACCGATCACACTGAGCACTGAGCACCCAGCACCCCGAGCACTGAGCACCCAGCACCCTGAGTACTGAGCTCCCAGCACCCCGAGCACTGAGCACCCAGTACCCTGAATACTGAGCACCCTGAGTACTGAGCTCCCAGCACCCTGAGTACTGAGCACCCAGCACCCTGAGCACTGTGCGCCCAGCACCCTGAGTAGTGAGCACCCAGCACCCTGAGCACTGAGCACCCAGCACCCTGAGTACTGAGCACCCAGCACCCTGAGCACTGAGCACCCAGCACCATGAGTACTGCGCACCCAGCACCCCGAGCACTGAGCACCCAGCACCCTGAGTACTGAGCACCCAGCACCCTGAGCACTGAGCACCCAGCACCATGAGTACTGCGCACCCAGCACCCCGAGCACTGAGCACCCAGCACCCCAAGAATGAGCACCCAGCACCCCGAGTACTGAGCACTGAGCACCCTGAGAACTGAGTACCCAGCACCCTGAGCACTGAGCACCCAGCACCCTGAGTACTGAGCACCCAGCACCCTGAGTACTGAGCACCCAGCACCCTGAGCAATGAGCACCGAGCACCCCGAGTACTGAGCACCCAGCACCCTGAGCACTGAGCTCCCAGCACCCTGAGTACTGAGCACCCAGCACCCTGAGCACTGTGCGCCCAGCACCCTGAGTACTGAGCACCCAGCACCCTGAGCACTGAGCACCCAGCACCCTGAGTACTGAGCACCCAGCACCCTGAGCACTGAGCACCCAGCACCATGAGTACTGCGCACCCAGCACCCCGAGCACTGAGCACCCAGCACCCCAAGAATGAGCACCCAGCACCCCGAGTACTGAGCACTGAGCACCCTGAAAACTGAGTACCCAGCACCCTGAGCACTGAGCACCCAGCACCCTGAGTACTGAGCACCCAGCACCCTGAGTACTGAGCACCCAGCACCCTGAGCAATGAGCACCGAGCACCCCGAGTACTGAGCACCCAGCACCCTGAGTACTGAGCACCCAGCACGCTGAGTACTGAACACCCAGCACCCTGAGCACTGAGCACTGAGCACCCTGAGCACTGAGTACTGAGCACCGAGCACCCCGAGCACTGAGCACCCAGCACCCGGAGTACTGAGCACCCAGCACCCTGAGTACTAAGCACCGAGCACCCTGAGTACTGAGCACCCAGCAACTTGAACACTGAACATACAGCACCCTGAGTACTGAGCAGCTCGAGCACTGAGCACACAGCACACTGAGTCCTGAGCACCGAGCACCCCGAGCACTGAGCACCCAGCACCCCGAGCACTGAGCACCCAGCACCCCGAGCACTGAGCACCCAGCACCCTGAGCACTGAGCACCCAGCACCCTGAGTACTGAGCACTGAGCACCCAGCACCCCGAGTACTAAGCACCCAGCACCCTGAGTACTGAGCACTGAGCACCCAGCACCCCGAGCACTGACCACCCAGCACCCTGAGCACTGAGCACTGAACACCCAGCACCCCGAGCACTGAGCACCCAGCACCCCGAGCACTAAGCACCCAGCACCCTGAGCACTGAGCACCCTGTGGACTGAACACCCAGCACCCTGAGCACTGAGCACCCAGCACCCTGAGTACTGAGCACCGATCACACTGAGCACTGAGCACCCAGCACCCCGAGCACTGAGCACCCAGCACCCTGAGTACTGAGCTCCCAGCACCCCGAGCACTGAGCACCCAGTACCCTGAATACTGAGCACCCTGAGTACTGAGCACCGATCACCCTGAGCACTGAGCTCCCAGCACCCTGAGTACTGAGCACCCAGCACCCTGAGCACTGTGCGCCCAGCACCCTGAGTACTGAGCACCCAGCACCCTGAGCACTGAGCACCCAGCACCCTGAGTACTGAGCACCCAGCACCCTGAGCACTGAGCACCCAGCACCATGAGTACTGCGCACCCAGCACCCCGAGCACTGAGCACCCAGCACCCCAAGAATGAGCACCCAGCACCCCGAGTACTGAGCACTGAGCACCCTGAGAACTGAGTACCCAGCACCCTGAGCACTGAGCACCCAGCACCCTGAGTACTGAGCACCCAGCACCCTGAGTACTGAGCACCCAGCACCCTGAGCAATGAGCACCGAGCACCCCGAGTACTGAGCACCCAGCACCCTGAGTACTGAGCACCCAGCACGCTGAGTACTGAACACCCAGCACCCTGAGCACTGAGCACTGAGCACCCTGAGCACTGAGTACTGAGCACCGAGCACCCCGAGCACTGAGCACCCAGCACCCGGAGTACTGAGCACCCAGCACCCTGAGTACTAAGCACCGAGCACCCTGAGTTCTGAGCACCCAGCACCCTGAACACTGAACAGACAGCACCCTGAGTACTGAGCAGCTCGAGCACTGAGCACCCAGCACACTGAGTCCTGAGCACCGAGCACATCGAGCACTTAGCACCCAGCACCCCGAGCACTGAGCACCCAGCACCCTGAGCACTGAGCACCGAGCACCCCGAGTACTGAGCACCCAGCCCCCTGAGTACTGAGCACCCAGCACCCTGAGTACTGAACACCCAGCACCCTGTACACTGAACATACAGCACCCTGAGTACTGAGCACCTCGAGCACTGAGCACCCAGCACCCTGAGTACTGAGCACCGAGCACCCCGAGCACTGAGCACCCAGCACCCCGAGCACTGAGCACCCAGCACCCCGAGCACTGAGCACCCAGCACCCTGAGCACTGAGCACCCAGCACCCTGAGTACTGAGCACCCAGTACCCTGAGCACTGAGTACCCAGCAACCTGAGCACTGAGCACCCAGCACCCTTAGCACTGAGCACCCAGCACCCTGAGCACTGAGCACCCAGCAGCCTGAGTACTGAGCACTGAGCACCTAGCACCCCGAGTACTGAGCACCCAGCACCCTGAGTACTGAGCACTGAGCACCCAGCACCCCGAGCACTGAGCACCCAGCACCCTGAGCACTGAGCACCCAGCACCCCAGTACTGAGCACACAGCACCCTGAGTACTGAGCACCCAGCACCCTGAGCACTGAGCACCCAGCACCCTGAGTAATGAGCACCCAGCACCCTGAGTATTGAGCAACCAGCACCCTGAGCACTGAGCACTGAGCACCCAGCACCCTGAGCACTGAGCACTGAACACCCAGCACCCCCGAGCACTGAGCACCCAGCACCCCGAGCACTGAGCACCCAGCACCCTGAGCACTGAGTACCCTGTGGACTGAACACCCAGCACCCTGAGCACTGAGCACCCAGCACCCTGAGTACTGAGCACCGATCACCCTGAGCACTGAGCACCCAGCAACTCGAGCACTGAGCACCCAGCACCCTGAGTACTGAGCTCCCAGCACCCCGAGCACTGAGCACCCAGTACCCTGAGTACTGAGCACCCTGAGTACTGAGCACCGATCACCCTGAGCACTGAGCTCCCAGCACCCTGAGTACTGAGCACCCAGCACCCTGAGCACTGTGCGCCCAGCACCCTGAGTACTGAGCACCCAGCACCCTGAGCACTGAGCCCCCAGCACCCTGAGTACTGTGCACCAAGCACCCCGAGCACTGAGCACCCAGCACCCCAAGGATGAGCACGCAGCACCCCGAGTACTGAGCACCGAGCACCCTGAGCACTGAGAACCCAGCACCCTGAGCACTGAGCACCCAGCACCCTGAGTACTGAGCACCCAGCACACTGAGTACTGAGCACCCAGCACCCTGAGCAATGAGCACCGAGCACCCCGAGTACTGAGCACCCAGCACCCTGAGTACTGGGCACTCAGCACCCTGAGTACTGAACACCCAGCACCCTGAGCACTGAGCACTGAGCACCCTGAGCACTGAGTACTGAGCACCGAGCACCCCGAGCACTGAGCACCCAGCACCCGGAGTACTGAGCACCCAGCACCCTGAGTACTAAGCACCGAGCACCCTGAGTACTGAGCACCCAGCACCCTGAACACTGAACATACAGCACCCTGAGTACTGAGCACCTCGAGCACTGAGCACCCAGCACACTGAGTACTGAGCACCGAGCACATCGAGCACTGAGCACCCAGCACCCTGAGCACTGAGCACCCAGCACCC